>NW_026967574.1:2873633-3006133 GCF_028390025.1 Pseudophryne corroboree | reverse complement strand
ACACCACAGGCTGCTCCCTCTAAATAATAATAATAATAATAACAACAACAACAACAACAGGACACCACAGTCCGCTCCCCCTGTATTATTATTATTATTATTATTATAACAACAACAACAGAACACCACAGGCTGCTCCCCTGTATTATTATTATTATTATTATTATTATTATTATTATAATAATAATAATAATAATAATAATAATAATAATAAGAAACCACAGGCTACTCCCCCTGAATAATAATAACAGGATACTACAGGCTGCTCCCCCTGAATAATAATAACAACAACAACAACAGGACACCACAGGCTGCTCTCCCTGTATAATAATAATAACAACAACAACAACAACAACAACAACAACAGCAACAAGACACCACAGGCTGCTCCCCCTGTATAATTATAATAATAATAAAGGACACCACAGGCTGCTCCCCATGAATAATAAAAACAGGACACTACAGGCTGCTCCCCCTGTATAATAACAATAACAACAACAACAACAACAGGACACCACTGGCTGCTCCTTCTGTATAATAATAACAACAACAACAACAACAACAACAACATGACACTACAGGCTACTCCCCTGTATAATAATAATAACAACAACAACAGGACAGAACAGGATGCTCCCCCTGTATAAAAATAATAATAATAATAATAATAATAATAATAATAAATGGACACCACAGGCTTCTACGCCTGTATACTAAGAAAAATAACAGGACACCACAGGCTGCTCCTCCTGTATAATAATAACAGGACACCAGATGCTGCTCCTCCTGTATAATAACAGGACACCACAGGATGCTCCCGCTGTCTAATAATAATAACAACAACAACAACAACAACAACAACAGGACACCACAGGCTGCTCCCCCTGCATAATAACCGGACACCACAGGCTGCTCCCCCTGAATAATAATAATAATAATAATAATAATAATAAAAGGACACCACAGGCTACTCTCCCTGTATACTAATAAAAATAACAGGACACCACAGGCTGCTCCTCCTGTATAATAACAGGACACCACATGCTGCTCCTCCTGTATAATAATAAACAGGACACCACAGGCTGCTCCCCCTGCATAAAAACCGGACACCACAGGCTGCTCCCCCTGTATAATAATAATAATAATAATAATAATAATAATATTATTATACAGGGGGAGCAGCCTGTGGTGTCCTGTTATTATTATTATTATTATTATTATTATTATTATTATACAGGGGGAGCAGCCTGTGGTGTACTGTTGTTGTTATTATTATACAGGTAGAGCAGCCTGTGGTGTCCTGTTATTATTATTATTATTATTATTAACAGGATACCACAGGCTGCTCTTCCTGTATAATAATAATAATAATAATATTATAATTATTATTATTAACAACAACAACAACAACAACAGTACACCACAGGCTGCTCCCCCTGTATAATAATAATAATAATAATAATAATAATAGGATTTTAAAACCTACCGGTAAATCCTTTTCCCCTAGTCCGTAGAGGATGCTGGGGACTCCAAAAGGACTATGGGGTATAGACGGATCCGCAGGAGCTTGGGCACACTATGAAGACACTATAAAGACTTAAACTGGGTGTGAACTGGCTCCTCCCTCTATGCCCCTCCTCCAGGCCTCAGTTAGAAAACTGTGCCCAGGAGAGACGGACATTTTGAGGAAATCATTTATAATTTAAACACAGTGAGTGTTATACCAGCTCACACCACGAACATACCGCAAGACCTGGCCTTCTACAGAACACCAGCCCACGGTATGAAAACCATACCGCCATATGCTGAGAGAATATGCAACACAACCTGTGTGTTAGCCAACCAACAATAAGAAATCACATGCCATGGCATGAACAACGTCAGCCTGACAGAGAAGAAACACCACAAAGTGCCACCAAAAACAATAGCAGCAGACACCGTACGCACTGGGACGGGCGCCCAGCATCCTCTACGGACTAGGAGAAAAGGATTTACCGGTAGGTATTAAAATCCTATTTTCTCTTACGTCCTAGAGCAGTGATTTTCAACCTTTTTTTACTCGCGGCACACCGAACAATATTTTAAAACTGCCAAGGCATACCATCAGTTCCCCACAGAAAAAAACAGAAAACACAAACATTGGCCTACACAGAAAAAACAATCATATTGCTCCCTACATAAATCCTATTGCTCCCTACATAAATCCTATTACTCTCCACATGAATTATTCACATTGTTTCCCCCATAAATCTTTATTCTCCCCACATAAATAATTTTGTTCCCCACACGAGAAAAAATAATAATAACAAATATTAGCCCCTACCGGTCACCTGTCCCTCAGTGGCGGAGGTTGTTCATAGTGGAGTGCTGCGAACACTGAGCAGCGGGCGGTCGGGCAGGTGTGGATGTGGGTGGGTAAGGAAAGCTGTGTATGCAGGCAGGAACTGGAAGATGTGTGTGCCGGTGTGTGGGCTGGCTGGGTGGTGAGAAGCGGCGGCTGTGACCTATGATATCACACCACCACGTCTTCAAGGCATATGTCACGGCCGGAGCACGACTGATCCTCTAAGAAGAGCCCAGGCCAACAGTTCACTCTGAAGGTGCAGGAAGCTGCTCTGGCTCCGCGGCACACCTTGCAACTGGTCGCAGCACACTAGTTGAAAAAGCCTGTCCTAGAGGATGCTGGGGACTCCAAAAGGACCATAGGGTCAATACCAAAGCTCCATAACAGGCGGGAGAGTGCGGACGACTCTGCAGCACCGATTGAGCAAACATGAGGTCCTCATCATCCAGGGTATCAAACTTGTAGAGCTTAGCAAAGGTGTTTGAAACCCGACCAAGTAACTGCTCGGCAAAGCTAACCCGCCTAGACAACTCGGGCAACCGCCCAAAAATAACCCATCTTCCTAGTAGAAAGGTTCTCCCCCGACTTCGGTAACGGCAATCCAGCCGTAGAACTAGCACACCGAATCGTATCACAGATCCAGCAGGAAACAGACTGCAGAGACACAGGCGCCCCAAGCACGCTGGGAGTATACCGGACAAACAGAGCCTTTGTTTCCCCAAACTGAGCCCAAATGGCGACATAAATCTTCACAGCCCTGACTATATCGAGAAAGATTGAATCAGCCAATGCTGAAGTTACCACCGGCATAGAAAAAAGGCAGGTTTTTGAAAAACCCCAAAACCCTTTCGGCATAACTACAATCTGAGTTCTCAATTCTATCCACTTGGAAGACCAAACAGGGGCTCTTGTGAGACAAAGCCGCTACTTCCGACAACCGCCTTGCGGACGCCTAAAAAGCAAAAGCATGACCACTCTCCAAGAGAAAATTTTTAACACAACCTTTAATAAAGGTTCCAATCAGTGAGACACAATAAACGCAACACCACGTCAAAAGCCCATTGTGCCGATGGGGCACAAATGGAGGTTGGATGTGCGGTACTCCTTTCACGAAAGTCTGAACTTCCGGAAAAGAGGCCAATTCTTTTTTTTTTTATTAAGAAAATTTACAAGGCCAAAATTATCATGAAATGGAGCCTAATTGTAGGCCTGCATCCACACCTGCTTGCAAAGAACGGAGAAGAATGACTCAGCTGAAAGTCTGCCGTAGGAAGCTTCTTAGATTTACACCAAGACACATATTCACGCCAAACACGGTGTTAAGGCTTCGCCGTTACTTCTTTATTAGTCTGAAGAAGTGTGGAAATGACCTCACTGGGAAAACCCGATCGGACTAGGATATTGCGTTCAACCGCTACTCCGTCAAACGCAGCTGTGATAAGTCCTAATACACAATCGGATCTTGCTGTAACAGTTTCCTCCCGTAGAGAAAGAGGACAGGGATTTTCTATGAATAAATCTTGAAGAACTGGATACCAAGCCCTCCTTGGCTATACCGGAACAATGGGTATCGCCGGAACCTCTGTTCTTCTTACGTTAATCACCTTCAGCAGAGTGAAAGCGGAGCGGACACATAAACTGACTGAAAACCCCCAAGGTGTCACGAGGCCGTCCACTGCTATAGCTTGAGTGTCCCTTGACCTGGAACCATATTCCTGTGGTCTCTCGTTGAGGCGAGACGACAACATGCCCAATTGAGGCCCTCCTCAAAGACTTGTCACTTCATTAAAACGTCTCTATGACGACACGATTTCTCCCGGATGGAGAGCGCGTCCGCAGAGGAAATCTATTTCTCCGTCGTTTACGTCCGGAACCAAGAGAGCAAATAAAACGGTTACCAGTCTTACCACCCAGCAGAAAACTACTTCAGCTTCTGCCACTGTAGCTTCGCTTCTTGTTCCGCCCTAGCGGCTCACTTAACCACTGCTGCCAAGTCGTCTGACAGAATTAACACCGGCAGCTCACAAAGAATATGTTAGTTGAAAATAGCGCTTACTTCAAGAAAGCTTATTGTAGACAAGCTTTTCAGCTTGACCTTTTCCTCTGAAAATATTTCCCATGCAAGGACTGCTCCCCAGCCTCGGAGATCCGCACACATGTACACCAGGACCTAATCGTGAATCCCGAAGCTTCATCCCTCTAGGAAGTGAGAACTGAGGGACCTTACAGGAGTGATATCCTGGCCATTAGAATTATATTCCGATGCATGTGCCGGTGACCCCCGGACCACATTCCCAACAGGTCCCGTGAAAACCACTCTGGCATTTGACCTTCTCACCGAAAAAGGCCTCTTAGGCCGCACCCAACTTCTTCATCAATGGAACAACAGATGGATTGGTACTGCAAATCTGATCCGACTAGAGTCCTCAGACCTCTTACCACAGGAAAGCACAGAACCTCAACCGTTCAGTATCTACTCTGATACCACCTCCAACATCTGCGTCGTTGGGAACATCAGCCCTTCCCTGTGTTGAAGAACAGACAGAGAGAAATAACGATTTGCACCACTCGTTACTTGACCTCGCCTCAATCAGATGAACATCTCATTACAGAATAACAATGGATCTTACTATTTAAAGAAAACCATCACACTAGCATCACTCCAGTGAAATGGCAAAGACCATCCTGGCTATCGTTCCAGGTAATCTGAATGCGTAGAACGACGCATGTAAACTTTTTTTTTTAAACCGGGACAGGAGGACAAGGCCCTGAACCTGACGCACCTCTGATATGGCGTCGCGTATTATCTCCCCTTCCAGAGGGGAAACGGTAAGATCTATTAGGAAAACAGTGAGGGAAAACAACTGTAACTATAGACAGTCCCCTTCTGGATTCTACAAGTAACTCATGGGTTCTGGTCTATTCCCGGACTAACTGAAAAGTAGTAGACGAGTCCCCACCGGAGTGGGGTCCAGGCGGGTAGACTCAGCCCATGTGGTGGATGTTTGAGAAACAGAACACAACATCCGCTTCTGCGAACCTACCAAGGCTGCAGAACACTTACCTTTCACCCTCCACTGTCTGCACAGAAAAGGAAAAAATAACGGTATCGAACTAGTTAAAGGGACTGCATCCCACAACAGAATGCGTCACCAACCGTTGTGAGGGAATCTAACTCACCAAATTAGATTTATCAGCAGTATCCGCCGAGACTGACTGAACTGAGGCCTCCCCAAACAGCGGCACACCGTCCCAGGGAAAAAACTCCAGTATCTCTCGGAGTTAGCCTCTGCCTTTCCCCGGCCACCTCCTGTATACACACTGCAGCCTGCCGCGATGTACAGAGAAGACCCAACATAAGGAAAATCCCCTATCTCTGCAGGATAATTCTATCGGATGTCCTTCTGAATATAAACACTCCCTCCTGTGCATGTAATGCAAATAAGTCCAAAGAATAGAAATAAAATATCACTTAGCTTCCTGTATACGATCCTTCGTGGCAGGACGCCGTGTCGACCAGGAGTTGACTTTCACAGTATTCTATCCGCCACGGGAAAAGAATAAACATTCGGACTCCTTGAGAGGACAGGAGACCCACTCGTCATTGTCGACCTAGAGCTTTATCAACAGAGCGACCAGCACATGAGAAAGAATACAATTACTGCAGCATTCATTATAAATCATAAGATGAATACACATGATGTAATACACATATACACACATATCCCACCTATAGATACATATTGTCACAACTGAGGGCTGATGACCGTGACTGGGAGCCTCAGTTGTAGGAACTGACGGGTACTAGAATTTAGGAGGAGCTATGGGACTCCTGGAAATGCGTATTGACAGTAGCAATGAATGCCCGAGGGCGTGACCACGACAACTGGAATTGCCTTAAGTGCTTTTATTAAATAAAAAGTCAAATAACGTGCAAAAGAATAATAGAAAGTCACAAGTGATAATTAGGTGCACAACTGGTTAAGACCAGGAACCTGGAATATGGAGGAAAGTTCTGTAAACAATAAATGAAGCTAGGGTTCGCTGGAAGATGAGAAACGAAACTGGGGTTTGTAGGTAAATGAGGAAAGAAGCTGGAGTGCGCTGGTAACTGAGGAATGAAGGATGGTTACTGAAAAGCCAAAGTTCAAATGCAGGAAACAGAGTAGACTATAGAGGGTTAATCACTGGAGAGTCAGGTTACACTGCAGAGTGTAATCACCAGGGAAGTCAGGCTGAACTGCAGAATGGAATCGCAGGAGAGAGTCTGTAGTGAAGCTTGCA
Organism: Pseudophryne corroboree; assembly: GCF_028390025.1. Taxonomy (NCBI): domain Eukaryota; kingdom Metazoa; phylum Chordata; class Amphibia; order Anura; family Myobatrachidae; genus Pseudophryne; species Pseudophryne corroboree. The sequence goes on along the minus strand of NW_026967574.1, from coordinate 2,999,505 downwards.
GGTTGGAAACACTGAAGACAATTGAAGCACTGACCATCTTTTGGGAGCCGGGACAGGATATTTATACCTGCTGCATAGCAGGGATTGGTCTGACAATTATGACAAGGCTCCAGCATTGTCAGCACTGTGGATAGGAGGAATAATGTCATGTGACTGGAGTCTAACATGGCTGCCCCCATGAACACACACAGAAGGGGAATTAAGTACTGTGAAACATGTAGTAATGGCGGCGGAGGCCGCAACAGCAGTACTTCATGCGCCCAGACGCCACAGGGACAGGAGTGACAGCAGAGGCAGATGGATGACGTGCATCCAGAAGGGAAAATGGAGTCTCAGTACCCGGATCGTGACACATATAAGATACATATAAGCGGATTGTCCGGAACCTTCGGGACCCAAATGACATTAATGTGTTCTGAATGTGTATGACCATGTACTGAATGCCCCAGTTGTGGATCTGACAGGAAACCTTATAGTCGACAGAAAACCTAGCAATCGTCGACAGCAGGGAGTAGTAACCAGGCAAAATAACATTCTTACGACCCCGAGGGGTCAGAGGGAAGTATACATTTATCATTTTAACAACATTCCCCCACAAATACTACCATGTCTGTGCTCGAGCTACAGGCTCATGGAAGCGAATCATATTAAATACATATATATATATACATACATACATACAGGTATAAGTTAGTTACAGCATGTCAATTTACACCCAGTAATAACAGTTGGTGCCGACAGGGTCACCCACCTACTACTGTGTCTCCCATACCGTGTTACTATGAACAAGTATAGCACAACCGATCTGTTGACTCAGTATCTACAGTAACAAGCACCAAACAGGCGTCGACGATGCCGACAATGAACCCCAGAGGCGTTTGTGACAGAACATTCACACATGTCGACACAAGTGTATATCTGACAGGGAACACACAGAGTATACACAACCATGAGTACATGCCCATTTCCAAATCAAATAGTGTTATACATTCCTACATAACACTAACAGTATGTGCCCCCTTGTTTGTGCTATACACATGTGTTGGCGGGGACATTGAGGAAAAATGGCGCTGTATCTAGCTGTGAGGGCTAAGCCACGCCCCTTATCGGCGCGCGGTTGCCCGTTATATTATAACCGTAATATGCAGGCAGGGGACCATATACAGTGGCTACCCACTGTATATGTGCTCTGGAAGTAAAACATACTGCCCAGGGCCGCCCCCCCCCCCCCCCCCCCCCGCGCCCTGCACCCGATACCAGCCATTGGTGTTTGGGAGCAATGGCGCGCAGCGGGACCGATGCGATATGCTGGCGGGGGTAGCGGACACGGTGCCCGAAACCGAAGAACATCTTAAGCCAGCCTAAAAAAGAGCCTCAGTAACTTGCTGCCCAGGGCGCCCCCCCCCCCCCCCCAGCGCCCTGCACCCTGTGAGTGCGTTGGTGTGTGGGAGCACGGAGCGCAGCGCGACCTGTTACCTCCGTTACTGAAGTCTTCTGCCGTCACTGAAGTCTTCTGTTCTTCTAATACTCACCCGGCTTCTTTCTTCTGGCTTCTGTGAGGGTGACGGCGCGGCTCCGGGAACAAGCAGCTAGGCGCACCAAGTGATCGAACCCTCTGGAGCTAATGGTGTCCAGTAGCCTAAGAAGCAGAGCCCTTGAACTAAGAAGAAGTAGGTCTGACTTCTCTCCCCTCACTCCCACGCTGCAGGTAGCCTGTAGCCAGCAGGTCTCCCTGAAAATAAAAAAGCCTAACAAAAGTCTTTTTCCAGAGAAACTCAGTAGAGCTCCCCTAGTGTGTGTCCAGTCTCTCCTGGGCACAGAATCTAACTGAGGTCTGGAGGAGGGGCATAGAGGGAGGAGCCAGTTCACACCCAGTTTAAGTCTTTATAGTGTGCTCAAGCTCCTGCGGATCCGTCTATACCCCATGGTCCTTTTGGAGTCCCCAGCATCCTCTAGGACATAAGAGAAAATAATAATAATAATAATAATAATAATAATAATAACACGACACCACAGGCTCCTCCTCCTGTATAATAATAATAATAATAATAATAATAATGATGCTGCTTCCCCTGTATAATAATATTATTATTATTATTATTAATAATAATATAATAATAATAATAATAATAATAAAAGGACACCACAGGCTACTCCCCCTGAATAATAACAGGACACTACAGGCTGCTCCCCCTGTATTATAATAATAATAATAATAATAATAATAATAATAATAACAACAACAACAGGACACCACAGGTTTCTCCCGCTGTATTATAATAACAACAACATGACACTACAGGCTACTCCCCCTGTATAATAATAACGAGTTTTATGGTAAGAACTTACCTTTGTTAAAACTCTTTCTGCGAGGTACACTGGGCTCCACAAAGATAGACATAGGGGTGTAGAGTAGGATCTTGATCCGAGGCACCAACAGGCTGAAAAGATTTGACTGTTCCCAGAATGCACAGCGCTGCCTCTCTATAACTCCGCCTCCCTGCACAGGAGCCCAGTTTTTAGTTAACCAGCCCAATGCAGTAGCAGGAAAAGAGACGACAAAGGTTAGTAGCCACATACACCAAACTCGTTTTCTGCTGCGGGATACACTGGGCTCCACAAGGATAGACATAGGGGATGTCCTAAAGCAGTTCCTTATGGGAGGGGACGCACTGTAGCGGGCACAAGAACCCTGAACGTGTTCACTGAGGACCACGTAGCCGCCTTGCACAATTGTTCAAGGGTCGCACCACGGCGGGCCACCCAAGAAGGTCCAACAGACCGAGTAGAATGGGCCGTAATATGAGCAGGAGCTGACAGACCAGCCTTCACATAAGCATGTGCAATCACCATTCTAATCCATCTGGCCAAAGTTTGCTTGTGAGCAGGCCAGCCCTGTTTGTGAAATCCAAACAGCACAAAAAGAACATCAGATTTCCTAATAGAAGCAGTTCACTTCACATAGATACGGAGAGCCCATACCACATCCAAAGACCGCTATTTGGGAGACAGATCAGGAGAAACCCGTGCCGGAACCACAATCTCTTGGTTAAGGTGGAACGAAGAAAACACCTTAGGTAAATATCCGGGACGAGTCCTAAGAACCGCCCGATCACGGTGAAATATCAGTTATGGGGAACTACAAGACAGGGCACCCAAATCAGACACTCTTATAGCTGAAGCAATAGCCAGCAGAAACACCACCTTAAGGGAAAGCCCCTTAAGATCAGCTGAACCAAGAGGTTCAAAAGGAGACTCCTGTAGCGCCTCCAAAACCACTGACAAGTCCCAAGGAGCCACAGGCGGGACGTAGGGAGGTTGGATACGCAACACACCCTGAGTAAAGGTATGCACATAGGGTAAAGTTGCAATTTTTCTCTAAAACCACACCGACAAGGCAGAAATTTGAACCTCGAGGGAGGCCAGGCGCAGGCCTAAGTCCAGGCCCTGCTGAAAAAAAGCCAACAACTTGGCTATACTAAATTTGGAAGCGTCATAATCATTAGAAGTGCACCAAACAAAGTAATAATGCCAGACTCTATAGTAAACCGAGCCGAAGCCGGTTTCCGGGCCTGCAACATAGTTTGAATGATTGCCTCAGAAAACCCTTTAGCCCTTAAGACGGAAGCTTCAAGAGCCACGCCGTCAAAGACAGCCGGGCTAGGTCCTGGTAGACACAGGGGCCCTGAACGAGGAGATCTGGGTGTTGTGGAAGTAGAATTGGACGCTCTGACGATAAGCCCTGCAGGTCTGAGAACCAGTGCCATCTGGACCACGCTGGAGCTATGAGAAGCAGAATTCCTCTTTCTTGCTTGAACTTCCGAATTACCCTGGGCAGGAGTGACATCGGAGGGAACGCGTACAGCAGCCGAAACCTCCACGGCACCGCCAGCGCATCCACGAATGCTGCTTTAGGATCCCTTGTCCTTGCTCCGAAGACCGGAACCTTGTGATTGTGTCGAGACGCCATCAGATCCACGTCTGGAAGGCCCCACTTTTCCACTAGTAGTTGAAACACTTCTGGATGGAGACCCCACTCGCCGGCATGTACGTCCTGACGACTGAGAAAGTCTGCTTCCCAATTCAGGACCCCCGGAATGAATATTGCAGATATGGCCGGTATATGGCCGTTCTGCCCAATGTAGAATCCGTGAGACTTCCTTCATTGCCAAGCGGCTTCGAGTGCCGCCTTGATGATTTATGTAAGCCACTGTGGTGGCGTTGTCTGACTGAACTTGAACAGGACGGTTCTGAATTAAATGCTGGGCCAGGCTCAATGCATTGAAGACCGCCCGCAATTCCAGAATGTTGATCGAGAGGAGAGATTCCTCCTTGGTCCACCGACCCTGAAGGGAGTGTTGCTCCAGTACCGCGCCCCAACCCCTTAGCCTGGCATCTGTCGTCAACAAGACCCAGTTGGAGATCGAGAATGGACTTCCCCAGCACAATTTTTGGTCTTGGAGCCACCATAGCAGCAACAGACGGACCTCCGGAGTCAATGAGATCATGTGAGACCTGATCCAGTGAGGCAGGCCGTCCCACTTGGCTAGAATCAGCTTCTGGAGGACGTGAGAATGGAATTGAGCATACTCCACCATGTCAAATGCTGATACCATGAGGCCCAGCACCTGCATCGCCGAATGTATCGACACTTGCGGACGAGAAAGGAAGCAACGAATCCTGTCCTGAAGTTTCAGGACTTTCTCCTGAGATAAGAACAACCGCTGGTTGTGAGTGTCCAATAGCGCTCCCAGGTGCACCATGCTCTGAGCAGGGACCAGGGAGGATTTCTTCCAGTTGATGAGCCACCCATGGGCTTTTAGAAACTGGACAGTCATATCCAGATGACATAGGGTAATTTCTTGGGAATTTGCCAGGATTAACAAGTCGTCCAGATACGGCAGTATCCTGACCCCTTGACGTCGGAGTACCACCGTCATTACCGCCATAACTTTGGTGAAGACTTGCGGAGCCGTTGTTAAACCAAAAGGTAACGCCCGAAACTGGTAATGGAGGTTGCCAATCACAAACCTCAGGAATTGCTGATGTGATGCTGCTATAGGAATATGCAGGTAAGCATCCTGTTTATCCAGGGAGATCATGTAGCCCCCAGGTTCCAAGGCCAGAACTATAGAGCGAAGGGTTTCCATACGGAACTTGGAAACCGTCACAAACCTGTTCAATGCCTTGAGGTTGAGAATGGGCCGGGAGGACCCATTCGGTTTCGGGACTAGAAACAGCGGAGAATAGTATCCCCGGCACCTCTGCACAAGAGGCACCTGTACTACGACTCCTGTATCCAGGAGGGTCTGTACCACCCAATGTAGAGTGTATGCCTTTGTCTGGTCCAACGGGATGTCTGTCCAGCAAAATCGATGAGGGGGTCGGTTTTTGAAGGCTATGGCGTAACCTCGAGTGACGACTTCCCGTACCCAGGCATCTGAAGTGGTCTTCAACCATTCCTGGGTATAGCCTATAAGCCGGCCCCCCACCCTGGGATCCCCCAGGGGGAGCATCACGCGGCAGGCTTATCAGTCTTGGAAGCTGGCTGACGGGCCGCCCAGGCTCTTTTGGGCTTTGGCTTACCAGGTTTGGAAGTGCGGGCCTGCTTGTTGTACGCCTGACCTTTTGCTTTACCTGAAGGATGAAATGGGCAAAAGTAAGTACCCTTAGACTTCGAGACAGAAGAAGGAGCGGTACTTGGCAGACAGACGGTTTTGGCAGTAGCCAAGTCAGCCACAATCTTATTTAAGTCCTCCCCAAACAGAATATCTCCCTTAAAAGGCAGTACCTCCAGGGTTTTTCTAGAGTCCAGATCCACAGACCAGGATCTCAGCCACAAAATCCGGCGAGCCATGACTGATGTAGTAGAGGCCTTGGCTGCTAGGATACCGGCATCAGAAGCCGCCTCTTTGATATATCGAGAAGCTGTGACAATATATGACAAGCATTGTCTAGCATGGTCAGAGGAGATTTCAGCATCTAACTCCAAGGCCCATGCTTCAATAGCCTCTGCAGCCCATGTTGCTGCAATAGTGGGCCTTTGTGCAGCACCCATGAGGGAGTAAATAATCTTCAGACAACCCTCCACACGTTTATCCGTAGGCTCCTTTAGAGACGTGACAGTAGTGACAGGTAGAGCTGAGGAAACCACCATCCTAGCCACATGTGAGTCTACTGGAGGAGGCGTTTCCCAATTCTTAGACAGCTCTGGCGCGAGGGAATAGCGAGCCAGCATCTTCTTTTGAGGAACAAACTTCGTACCCGGGTTTTCACAGAATTCCTGATGTATATCCACACTGCTGCTGCCCTTGTAGTCTTCACTTTTTCTTCAAAAAAGCTCTTCTTTGGGCTGCCTTGAGCAGCCCCCCTGTAACGTGCCTGCTATCTGCAGAAGCAACTACAAAACTGAGCTCCTGTGCAGAGAGGCAGGAGGCGGCGCTGTGCATTCTGGGAACAGTCAAAGCTTTTCAGCCTGTTGGTGCATCGGATCAAGATCCTACTCTACACCCCTATGTCTATACTTGTGGAGCCCAGTGTACACCGCAGCAGAAAATAATAATAATAACAACAACAACAACAAGACACCACAGGATTCTCCCCCTGTATAATAATAACATGACACTACAGGCTACTCCCCCAGTATAATAATAATAATAATAATAATAAAAAGGACACCACAGGCTGCTCCCCCTGTATAATAATAAAAATAACAGGACACCAAAGGCTGCTTTTCCTGTATAAAAATAACAGGACACCACAGGATGATCCAGCTGTATAATAATAATAATAATAATAATACTAACCGCATGGACACCACTGGCTGCTCCCCCTGCATAATAACAGGACACAACAGGCTGCTCCACCTGTATAATAAAAATAACAGGACACTACAGGCTGCTCCCCCTGTATAATAACAACAACAACAACAACAACAACAACAGGACACGGTTGAGTCTATATCGGAGTGGCAGAAGGGGACTTGTGACGTACCTAGACACATCACCAGGGGGAGGAGCTACGGCCGAACAGGGTACCCTAAAAGAACGCTCGCCACACTTCGGGCTCGCTTCGCTCGCCACCTGATTACTAAATGTAATACTATCCCGCTGGCCAAGCTCCTCCCCCTTGTGTCGTGACTCCTCCCCCAGACGGAAAAGGTCACTTAGCCCACTTGATTTTAGCATCTACCAACAGGACACCACAGTCTGCTCCCCCTGTATAATAATAATAACAGAACACCACAGGCTGCTCGTCCTGTATAATAATAATAACAGGACACCACAGGCTGCTCCTCCTGTATAATAATAATAACAGAACACCACAGGCTGCTCGTCCTGTATAATAATAATAATAATAATAATAATAATAACTGGACACCACAGGCTGCTCCTCCTGTATAATAACAATAACAGGACACCACAGGTTGCTCCCTCCGTATAATAATAATAATAACAGGACACCACAGGCTGCTCCCCCTGTATAGTAATAATAACAGGACACCACAGGCTGCTCCTCCTGTGTAATAATAATAATAGGACACCACATGCTGCTCCCCCTGTATAGTAAGACGCCATTACCTGATCTCCACGGACACTGGGAGGCTGCAGCAGTCGATGAAAACTCACTTCCTGTATGTGGAACGCACAGTACGGAAGTAAGTTGGAACGCACAGGCAGGAAGTAGGGCATGATTGGCAAAGGCGGCTTTCTAGTTACTGGCCCCTCCCCTACTACACCCCGCCCATAGCCCCGCCCTTTGCAATGAGTATTACAATACATGTACTCAGTGCAGGAGGCCGGCGGCCATTTTCTTGTAGACCAGTCCGGCAGCAGCAATAGGTTCCCTGGCAGTGTAGTGACGTCAGAAGCGGCGGCCATTTTCCCTGGTCTGAGCTCCGCCTTCCTTCTATCATTCCCACAAGGCAGCAGGAGCAGAGAGCAGCCATTGCTGTGTCTGGCAGTAGGTAATGATATTATTATTATTATTATTATTCTATAGGCTGAGCAGCTCTGGTGTCAGGTTCTGTACTACAGGGGGAGCAGCCTCTGGTGCCTTGTTATAGTGCAGCTGGAGCAGCCTCTGGTGCTGCATTATCCCTGTACAGGTGGCTGACACTCTAGTGTCCTATTACCGTAATACAGGTGGCGCAGACCCCGCCGTTACCGTAATACAGGTGGCGCAGACCCCGCCGTTACCGTAATACAGGTGGTGCAGACCCCGCCGTTACCGTAATACAGGTGGCGCAGACCCCGCCGTTACCGTAATACAGGTGGCGCAGACCCCGCCGTTACCGTAATACAGGTGGCGCAGACCCCGGTGTTACCGTAATACAGGTGGCGCAGACCCCGCCGTTACCGTAATACAGGTGGCGCAGACCCCGCCGTTACCGTAATTCTATACACCTGACATTACAGGTGTTCTGTCCTTTGTCATTGTGCTGTACAGGGGGAGCGGCCTGTGTTGTCATAATATACAGGAGGAGCAGCCTGTGTTGTCATAGTATACAGGAGGAGCAGCCTGTGTTGTCATAGTATACAGGGGTAGCATCCTGTGCTGTCATAATAGACAGGAGGAGCAGCCAGTGGTGTCCTATTATTATTATTATTATTATTATTATGCAGGGGGAGCAGCCAGTGGCATCCAGTTATTATTGTACAGGAGGAGCAGCCTGTGGTGTCCTGTTATTATAATACAAGGGAAGCATTATTTTTATTATTATACAGGGGGAGTAGCCTGTGGTGTGCAGTTGTTGTTGTTAATAATATTATTATTATTATTATTATACAGGTGAGCAGCCTGTGGTGTCCTGTTATTATTATTATTATTATTATTATTATACAGGAGGAGCAGCCTTTGTTGTCCTATTATTATTATAAAGAAGGAGTAGCTAGTGATGTCCACTTATTATTATTATACAGGGACAGCTGCATGTGGTGTCCTGTCATTATTATTATACAGGGGAAGCAGGCTGTGGTGTCCTGTTATTATCAGTATACAGTGGGAGCAGCCTGTGGTGTCCTGTTGTTGTTGTTATTGTTGTTATTATTATACAGAAGGGAGCAGCCTGTTCTGTCCTATTATTACTTTTATTATTATTATTATTATTATTTTGCAGAGGGAGCAGCCTGTGGTGTCATTTTATTATTACTATAAAGGGAGAGCAGAATGAGGTGTCCTGTTGTTATTAGTATTATACAGAGGGAGCAGGTTTTTGTGTATGGGTATTATTATACAGGGACAGCAGCTTGTGTCCTGGTATTATTATTATTCATTGGGAGTGGTGGTGATGTCACAGTGACATCACTTATATCTATATTAATAATACAGACATGACGAGATGTGAGGGGGGTCTGGGAGTGTCACAGTGAAATCACATATAGCTATAGTAATAATACAGGGACATGACTGGGGAGGTGAGGGGTTCTGGGAGCGTCACAGTGACATCACTTTTATCTATAGTAATAATACAGGGACATGACTTGGGAGGTGAGGGGATCTGGGAGTGTTACAGGGACATCACTTATATCTATAGTAATAATACAGGGACATGACTGGGGAGGTGAGGGGATCTGGGAGTGTCACAGTGAAATCACGAATATCTATAGTAATAATACAGGGACATGACTGGTGAGGGGATGTTGGAAGGACACAATGATTTCACTTATATCTACAGTAATAATACAGTGACATGACTGGGGAGATGAGGGGGTCTGGGAACATCACAGTTACATCACTTATATCTATAGTAATAATACAAGGACATGACTGGGAAGGTGAGGGGATCTGGGATTGTCACAGTGAAATCCCGAATATCTATAGTAATAATACAGGGACATGACTGGGGAGGTGAGAGGATCTGGGAGTGTCAGAGTGACATCACATTTCTTTTTCATCCACTAGGGGGCTCTGGTGTACTCTTGGGATATGGACGTTGCGATAGCAGGGATAGGCACATTTAAATATTTAAATGTGTAACCCACCTTCCCCTCCATACTCCCAAGATGCCTCAGTGTTTTTTGTGTCCTTCACCAGGGAAGGTTGCATCCTGGAGTAATTTCTGGGTTTACTATTAATTTTTCGAAAGATTTTTTCTTTCATCAATCACACTTCCCAGCTTATTAAGAAGCGTGGGTCCGGGAGTGTGTGCTGCTATTGTGCAGCAAAGGCTTGTTGGTGCTTAGACAGAGAAGACCCGCTATAGACCTTCATCAGCGGTAGCTGATTCAGCCATGGCTGCAGGAGCTGGACGGAGCTTAGAGAGAAGACCCGTTGGAGTCTCCACATTACACTGAGGTAAGGAGCGGGCGGTCAGCTTATGCCGCTCCATTGGGCCAGCTTGTTGCTGTGATAGTGGGGTAGTCAGATCCTTCTGCCGCCCCTCCGTGTGCGGGGAACGTGTTTTGCATGAGCTGCTTACTAAGGTATAGCTTTACTGGCTCAATCTCCCCCGCTTCCCGGCTCCCACCAGCGGTCAGACACATACTGCCACTGGGCACCTGTGTCTCTCCGCACCTGCCCGCTCCCCGGCACCCGGCAGCGCAGCTCCAAACAGCACTGCCGCTTGCCTCTACAATCTGCCCCTCTAGACAACTGGGAAGCGTCTTCCAGCAGAGGTCAAATAATGCTGCCGCTGGGCACCTGTCAGGCTACATCTCGTGGCTCCCAGCAGTGGACATATCACACTGCCGTTGCTGGGCACCCATCACATCTACCCCGCTCTCCAGCTTCCACAAGCGCACAGACCACGGTGGGTAGCTGCTGCTTCTGCAGGGCACCGTCACTCAGAGCCGGTGCTTGGTATATAATGCGGGGGGGGGGGGGGGGCATGGAAGAAGCTAGGCGCGGATTACTGCTTTAAGCATTGGGGGAGGTCATGGTGGTCCATAGTTCAGCGGTTCCCCTAAATATAAGGGATGGTGGCCAGGGCTATAAGGGACAGAACATGCTATTAAGCATATGTTATTAGTGCTTTTGGGGGTGCATAGGTTTTACATCTAGGGTATAGTCAGTTGTCTATAGGGTATAGTCAGTTCACACAAATGTTACACACCTACTTCCTGCTTCTTCCTACAGCAATATGTCCGTCCTACAACACACGGCCACTGGAGGGAGCAGGGGTGTTTAGTAGGTGGCACAGTGACCATCATAGATTTCCTCTATAACACAGTGTGGTGCACACGGTATTATAGACACTACAGTTATTTTCACTGAGTTGTGCGGACGTTGTCTCACTGTATTATTGTCTGTCTGTCTGCATGACAATATGAGAAACAGCAGCTTGTCTGTGATAACGGAGAGAATGCCTGATTTGCAGTCAGAGTTGTCCACTGCACAAAAAGACCGTGAGGCGGCTAAGTCTGATTCACGGGTAATACCGTGTGAGCAGCCAATGTGGGCTCAGGATGTTTCTAGAACTTTGCTGGGTTACAAAGTCCATGTATAGTTCAGTTTCTAAGAATGGTCATCGTTTGTCTCATAATCACATTCTGACGATTCAGTGCCACATCTGATATCTCAGCATTGGGTCAGGGGTCAGATAGTGAGGTCACTAATAGCCCGAGCTATGATGATCTCATTAGAGCGGTACGCCAGCTGCTAGGTTGCACTGAAACATAGGAGGTTTTATTGCTAGCAGACTATGGGTGACTGTGTGTTTTTCTTATTCATATCTCTTACTAAGCAGTTAATAGAAGCATGGCTAAATCCAGTTAAACACTTTTCTGGGACAACACGATTTCTGTCTAAATATCTTTTCCCACAGGCTATGACAACTAAATCACCATCGGTGGAGTCTTCAGTTTCTAAACTTTCACTAAAATTGACTATTCCAGTCCCAGGTGCAGCTACGCTTAAAGACCCCTCGGAGAGTAAGCTGGAGGCCATGCTAAAGTCCATGTATACAGCAACAGGGGTGATGCTTACACCTGTTTGAGTTGGAGTTTGGGTTAACAAGGCTGTAGTTGCATGGGCGAAACAGCTCAGGTTAGGCCTACAACAGGGTTTTCCCTCAGACCAGCTTATATTTCTTACCGATCACATTTGTGAATTGGTTGAGTATTTAGGTACGGCCTCGTTGGATGTCGGACAAGTTTGTTCTCGGCTTGTGGCCCGACAGCCGCTGTGGTTGCGTTCTTGACAGGCCGAGGCAGAGTCAAAATGAGGAATAGGGGCGTTCCCTTCTACTGGTGTTATCTGGTCCTGAATAGGACAAATGGAACTCTCAGTCAACGGGAAAGGAAATACTCTGACCAGCGTTCAAATCTTTTAGACCTCAGTCCTTTTTTTTAGATAAGAATAATTTATTGTCACTGTACATGGACATTACATACAGTTCATGTCATATACACAGAAGGGAAGAAGCGATTCCTTAACATAGTGGTACAACATCTTAAGCACCTCTAACGTCTCCCCGATGGCAAGAGGGAAAAAACACATTACAGGGATGACCCCAATCTTCAATCATATTTGTTGCCTTTGACAGATTCCTCGCGGTGAGTACATCCGCCAACCTAGGCAAGGGTTGGCCGATGATCCTCTCTGCGGATTTAATCACTCTTTCCAAGGCAACAAGATCCGAACACTTGGCATTACCATACTACACCGTGATCGCGTAGGTCAGCAAGCTCTCAATAACACAGCGATTAAAGTTAACAAGAGATGATTGCTGCAGACCTGCTACTCGGAGCTTTCGTAAGAAAAAAAGATGCTACTGAGCCTTCCCGACCACAGACGTGATATGCAAGGACCATGATAAATCCTCTGTGAACTTAATCCCCAAAAATGTCACATCGGTAACCCTTTCCGCCTCCGCACCATTCAAAAACAGCGGAAAGATGCTAATTTTTTTAGATTTCCTAAAGTCTATCACAACCTCCTTGGTTTTCTTACTGTTTAATAACAGGTTGTTTTTAACCCCCCACTCAGCGAGTCTTCTGTCACGTCTAGCAAGGTTTGAGAATCCAGCAGCTGAGACTTGCCCAAGGAAGTGGTTGTCTGCAGATGAATAAGACGAGGGGGTTGGATGTAGTTCCTTCTCATGGGACAAGGGGAAATGAGGAACGTAGGTGGTGCTAAGAGTCAGTAAGTTGTAGTTCTTGAGAATGAGGCTGAAGTAGGGAACTGTGGCTTGTGGACGATGACTAAAAGACGTAGTTGTAGACAAAGAACTGCGGGTTGTGGTTTGAAAGACGAGACTGTAGATAATGAACTGTGGAACTGAATAGTAATAAAAGACGTGGCTAGAGACAAAGAACTGTGGACTGTTGATTGAAAGACGAGGTTGTAGATAATGAACTGTGGAACTGTGGACGGTAGTTTAAAGACGTGGCTGGAGACAAAGATCTGCGGACTGTGGCTTGAAAGATGAGGCAGAAAGACAGAGGCCGTCCATGCCCAAAGGGTTTAACTGGACCGGGTTTTTCTGGAGCGCATCCACAGGCAGCAGTAGGTTAGGAACGGCAGGGCTGCAGCAGCAACTGAGAACCGGCTAAGCAGGGTTAGGAGAAACCAGAATACGGCAAGAATTCTGGGAGCACAGGGTTAAAGCACCTACAACAGGGTTGTAACTTGAAGCACTGGCCTCCCTGTCATAAACCAGCCCCCTTTTATAAGGAGAACTCTCCCTGGATTGGCTGGAAGGAAACAGGAAGCCAAACTATGCCTCAGACTTGGTCTCCAACATGGCGGCGCCCAATAATGCAGACATCTTTGCATAGCCACACAGCTCACTGCCCCTTGTCTCCTAGCAACATTCCGGAAAGAGAGACCCGCTGCAGCGACATCCCGCTGCCATGAGCGAACCCCCTCACGCCGCTGCCCACGGACCCGCTGCGGCAGCCCTCCTCGGCTGCTGCCTATGAAGCCAGCCCCACGGCCCCAGCACACGAGTAAGACCTCGGGCGCTGACAGAACCCCCCCATTTGCGGGTGGACTCCGGACACCTATATGGTTTAGCTGGAAACTTGGCATGAAATGTCCGAAGAAGTCTTGAAGCATGGACATCTTCTGCTCCTACCCAAGACCTTTCCTCAAGTCCATATCCTTTCCAATCAACAAGGTACTGGGTGCGACCATATCGTCTGCGGGAGTCGAAGATCTTGTGAATCTCAAATTCGTCTCTTTGTGCTGATGGGATCTTGGGAGATTTAGGTAGAGCAGCTCTAAATCGATTGAGTACCAATGGTTTTAAAATAGAAATATGAAACGCATTAGGGATTCTTAAAAGCGGAGGCAACTTCACCTTGTAAGCCACAGGATTTAATACTTTTTCAATTGGGTAGGGCCCAATAAATCTGGGAGCAAACTTTTTAGTAGGAATGTTCGACCTTAGGTTATGTGTGGAAACCCAAACCCGATCTCCCACCTTAAGACTTTTTACAGCTTTTTGCTTCAGATCTGCATAGGTCTTATACCTCTTGGATGTATTAAGCAGGGCCTTGTGGAGATTTTGGATGATAACCATAATTTATGAAGAATGGAGAAGATTTTGTAGCAGAATGATAGAGATTGTTATGAGCAAATTCTGCAAATGGGAGAAAGTCCAGCCAGTTGTCTTGAGAGGAGGACATGAATAAACGTAGAAATGTCTCCAGGTCCTGGTTCACTCTCTCTGTTTGACCATCTGTTTGGGGATGATATCCTGAGGAGAAATTTAATTTCACACCGAGAGCAGAACATAGGGACCTCCAAAACTTGGCCACAAACTGAGGACCTCTATCAGATATGATTTCCTGCGGTAGACCATAGAGTCGGAAAATCTCTACTATGAATAATTTTGCCAACTGGGATGCTGATGGAAGACTAGCCAGGGGAACGAAGTGTGCCATTTTAGAGAACCGGTCAACTATGACCCACACGGTATTTCGTCTGCCAGACCATTAGTAATAAAGTCCATAGAAATATGCGTTCATGGTCTTTGTGGTACAGGTAACGGATGGAGTAACCCAGCTGGAGGACCTTTGGGACTTTTATGTTGGGCACACTTCGGACAAGCAGCCACGAATTCCTGAACATCAGTTCTGAGATGAGGCCACCAGTAGGAGCACTGAATAAATTTGAACGTTTTATGACCGCCCGCATGGCCCATGAAGGAGAAGTGAGCCCATGTAAGAAGTTTCTTGCGAAGATTTTGGTGCGACGAATATTTTCCCAGGATGAGGAAGTGGAGAAGTATTAGTTGTTGAGAAAGAGGTGGACTCCAAGATAAATTGCTCTTTTGAACGATCAGAGGGTTCTTCAGAACTTAGGGAACGAGATAACGCATCTGCTTTTTTGTTGAGGGAACCTGGTCGGTAACTAAGTTTAAAGTTAAAACGGGTAAAGAAGAGTGCCCATCTTGTTTGGCGTGGGTTCAAACATAGAGCAGATTGTAGATATAGGAGGTTCTTGTGATCTATGGTTACTGAGATTGGATGCTGAGCTCCCTCCAACAAATACCTCCACTCCTCGAAGGCTAACTTAATTGCTAGTAATTCTTGTTTCCCAATAGCGTAGTTCTGTTCAGCGGGAGAAAATCTTCGCGAGAAGAATGCACAGGGATGGACCTTCTTGTCCTCGAAGAGCTGGGACAATACTGCTCCTACTCCTACAGTGGAGGCATCAACCTCCACCAGGAATGGACGGCTGAGATCGGGTTGTCGAAGGACAGGGGCAGTCATGAAGGCTTCCTTTAAAGACAAAAAGTTTTCTAAAGCCTCCGGAGACCACTTGACCTGTTCTGCACCTTTCCTGGTTAATGCGGTAATGGGAGCTATGACAGAAGAATAATTCTGAATAAATCTTCGGTAGAAGTTAGCAAATCACAGAAAACGTTGAACCCCCTTAAGGGTAGCTGGAAGCGACCAATCCTGAATCGCCTGCACTTTAGCGGGGTCCATCGGTAACTTCTGTCCTGAGAGGATGTAACCGAGGAATGGAATTGTGGGTACTTCGAAGGTGCACTCCTCTAATTTACAGAATAATTGATTCCTCTGTAAACGAGTTAGAACCTCTTTGACTTGTTCTCGATGGGTCTTCAGATCCCTGGAAAAGATGAGGATGTCATCTAAATATACCACCAAGCAGTCATAGAGGAGATCTCTGAAAATTTTGTTAACGAATTCTTGAAAGATGTCTGGGGCATTACACAGGCTGAAAGGCATTACCAGGTATTCGTAATGCCCGTCGTGGGTATTAAATGCCGTCTTCCATTCGTCACCTGAGCGAATACGTATAAGATTGTAGGCCCCCCGTAAGTCCAATTTGGCGTAAACAGCTCCTTTAACACAGTCGAATAGTTCTGGAATTAGAGGCAACGGATATCTGTTCTTAATTGTTATGTCGTTGAGACCTCTATAGTCAATAAAGGGGCGCAGATCCCCATCCTTCTTCTTGACAAAAAATACCCCGGCCAGAGAGGTGGAAGACCTGATGAACCCTTTATCCAAATTCTCCCGGATATACTTCGACATGGCCTGTGTCTCAGGGAGTGAGAGAGGATAGGTTCGACCTCGGGGAAAAGTTTTGCCTGGTACCAGATCAATGGGACAATCCCAAGTGCAATGCGGAGGCAAGGTGTCCACCCCATGCTTACTGAAAACATCTTGAAAGGCCTGGTATTCCACAGGAAGGCTGGGAGAACAGAGGGGTCTTACTGAGGGCAAACAATTCTGGAAGCAGTTTCATCCCCAAGAGAGAACATCCATGGTCTGCCAGTGTATGTGGGGATTGTGTTTTATTAACCACGGAAATCCTAGGATCAGTTCGTGAGAGGCTTAAGGAATTACAAGAAAATAGATATTTTCTGAATGAAGAACTCGACCTAAAACTTGAGAGGGATAGAACGAAAGGATATGATTCCCTCAGTAATATGACTTCCATCCACCAAAGTAATTGAAATGGTACGATCCAAACGGACAGTTGGTATTCCTGATCATTTAACCAGAGCTGAGGTAATGAAGCTTTCAGCAGCTCCGGAGTCAAGTAGTGCAGGGATGAGTAGAGAGGAAGAAGGGAGCTCCAGGTGAGTTAACAAGACAGACTCTTTCTTGGCAAGTAATTCCGAGAATTCTCCTAGCTTGACCTCTCCAGCACAGGCTAGGAGCGGGCGTTTCCTGGTCGTTGACTGCAGGATTTAAGGAAATGATCTGACGCACCACAATACAGGCATAGGTTCCCTTGTCGCCGTCTCTGACGTTCTTCGTTGGAGAGACGGGAACGATTGATCTGCATGGGTTGTTCGGTAGTTGGTGATGATGATCTTGGCGGAAGAACGACTCGAGGCTTAGGATGATCAGACCGCGATCTCTCAATACAGCGTTCTCTGTACCTCAGGTCTAATTTATTACATAAGGAAATCAATTTATCCAACTTATCTGGAACGTCCTGAGTTGCAGGTCATCTTTGATCTTTTCGGAGAGACCGCTCCAGAAAGCTGCAACGAGAGCCTCCTCATTCCAGTTCAGTTCTGAGGAGAGAGTACGAAACTGGATCATGTGCTGACTAACCGTACATGTGCCCTGACGCAGGCGCAGGATCTCTAATGAGGCGGCAGAAGTCCTGCCCGGTTCATCGAAGATTCTTCTAAAGGTTGCTACGAACTCTGAATAGTTAGACAGGATGGGATCTGTCTTCTCCCACAAAGGTTAGACCCATTCCAATGCTTGCCCAGTAAGCAAAGAAATTATATAGGCTACCTTGGTTCGTGCTGATGGAAAGTTGGCCGACTGTAGTTCGAGCTGGATTTCGCACTGGTTGAGAAACCCACGGCATTGTTTTGGATTCTCATTGAACTTACTGGGTGATGGCAAATGTAACCGTGGAAGTGATACTGGTACAGACAGAAGCGGGACCGGAGGTGCTAATGTGGGAGCAGCCGTCGATA
Source organism: Pseudophryne corroboree (assembly GCF_028390025.1). Classification (NCBI taxonomy): domain Eukaryota; kingdom Metazoa; phylum Chordata; class Amphibia; order Anura; family Myobatrachidae; genus Pseudophryne; species Pseudophryne corroboree. Next base: position 2,981,642 of record NW_026967574.1, on the reverse strand, counting down.
CTTGAGGGGCCGTCATGGCAACACAGAGAGAATCGAGACGTTCGGACACATTCTGCATGAACTGCACATTTTGAGATTGTGTGGCCTCCTGCTTACTAAAGCGAGACCAGATATCTGCAGTTCTATCCCCTACTGAGGCCTGATCACCCTTCGTATTTATTGGGCCAATGCTTACTGTCACGTTTAGCAAGGTTTGAGAATCCGGCGCCTGAGACTTGCCCAAGGAAGTGGTTGCCTGCAGATGAATAAGAGGGGGTTGGATGTAGTTCCTTCTCATGGGACAAGGGGAAATGAGGAACGTAGGCGGGGCTAAGACTCAGTGAGTTGTAGTTCTTGAGAATGAGGCTGAAGTAGGGAATTGTGGCTTGTGGACGATGACTTAAAAACTTAGTTGTAGACAAAGAACTGCGGGTTGTGGTTTGAAAGATGAGACTGTAGATAATGAACTGTGGAACTTTGGTGATAAAAGATGTGGCTGGAGACAAAGAACGGTGGACTGTGACTTGAAAGACGAGCTTGTAGATAATGAACTGTGGATAGTGGTTCAAAGCCGTAGCTGGAGACAAAGATCTGCGGACTGTGGCTTGAAAGATGAGTCAGAAAGACAGAGGCCGTCCGTGCCCAAAGGATTTAACTGGACTGGCTTTTCCTGGAGCGCTTCCACAGGCAGCAGTAGGTTAGGAACGGCAGGGCTGCAGCATCAACTGAGAACCGGCTAAGCAGGGTTAGGAGAAACCAGAACACAGCAAGAATTCTGGGAGCACAGGGCTAAAGCACCTACAACAGGGTTGTAACTTGAAGCACTGGCCTCCCTGTCATAAACCAGCCCCCTTTTGTAAGGAGAACTCTCCCTGGATTGGCTGGAAGGAAACAGGAAGCCAAGCTGTGCCTCAGACTTGGTCTCCAACATGGTGTTGACCAGTAATGCAGACATCTCTGCATAACCTCACAGCTCACTGCCCCATGTCTCCTAGCAACATATCGGCAAGAGAGACCCACTGCAGCGGCGTCCCGCCGCCACGAGCGAACCCCCTCACCGCCGCTACCACTGCCCACGGACCTGGTGCGGCAGCCCTCCTCTGCTGCTGCCCACAAGCCACCTATGAAGCCGGCCCCAGCACATGGGTAAGACCTCGGGCGCTGACTTCTTCTCACTTCCTCTCTTTCACCACTCTCATCTCCACCGGTTATCAAACCCACCAGAATGGTATCATCCACAAACTTAATCACAGAGATTGTCTCCAAATTAGACTCACAGTCAGAGGTTTACAGGGAATATAAGAAGGGACTTAAAACACACCGCTGCGGAACTCCTACACTTAACACCAGTTCAGAAGACAGGTCAGAGCCCAGTCAAGAAATCCAACAGCCAATGACATATGGCCGCATCATATCCGATCCGCAAAAGCTTTTTTACTAACACCGCCGGCACTACCGTGTTAAAGGCGGAACTATAATCCACAAATAACAATCTAGCATAGGTGTCTCTATTTTCAAGATGACAAAGTACTCTACTAAGCACCATAAGAGCTGCGTCCTCAGTTGATCTGTTCGACCGATAGGCAAACTGATTAGGGTCAAATCCCAATGGATGGACCAAAACAATTCTCTCAAAACATTTCATAATCAATGAAGTGAGAGCAATCGGCCTATAGTCGTTCAGACCAATGACCGACGCAGACTTAGGAATTGGAACAATTATTGAAGTTTTGAAGCACCGTGGAACAGTGCATTGACTCAGGGAAAAGTTTTAAATCTTTGTAAAAATGCCTGCCAACTGCTCAGCACATGCCCCTAATACTCTGCCTGAAATACAATCCGGGCCAGGAGCCTTCCTTACGTTCGTTCTGGTGACACAATCCCTAACCTCAACTTCAGTCAGGGTCAAAAAACTATCTGAATGGAATCTAAAAGAGTTACCTGTAGAAGAGTCAACCTCTTCAAAACGTGCATAAAAGTGATTTAGCTCAGCAGACGAAGGACCGCCCATCCTGACAGAAGTAGAACTTTTATAATCAGAGATGTATTTAATTCCTCTCCACATCGTTCTTGCATCACCCGATTCTTTAAAATGGTTTTCAATCTTACTCGAGTAAGCTTCCTTAGCAAGACGAATACCCTTTTTTAAATTAAACCGGGAAATCATATAAGCTAATTTGTCTTTTACTCTAAACGCCCTATCCCTAGCTCTCAATAAGGTACGAACCTCACTGTTCATCCAAGGTTTGTCATTTGGGAAGGTACAAGCTAACTTCCTCTTAGTAACACTTTCTATGCAACAATTACTATACAATGACACCATTGATGCCCAACGATCGTTATCAACACCTAAATCCCCAGTAGCCTCCTCAATAAACTGATCCCAATCAATACACTCAAAGCAACCCTGCAAACTTAATAAAGGTCCCTCTGGCCAGACCTCAACTTCCTTAGTAATTGGTTGATCCCTCCCTAATACCGACAAATACTTGGGAATTAACCAGAGTGATGAGTGATCGGACTGCTCAACGTGACGACACAAAAGACATTTGTATGCATGCTCAACATTAGGGGTGGGGTGGGCTAGAGGAACAACCATGCAGAGGGACGTGGTTTTCAACAAACCACAAACCGTCGTCAGGACACAAAGGCCGTTGACAAGCCAGTGGCATGACGTGCTCCCAGCCCATCTTGGCTCTTCAGTTGTGGGAGCACACCTTCAGACGTTTCACTTCGCGTGGTTTCAGACATCACAGACGGGTGGATCGGCAATTTTGTTTTCAAAGGTTTCAAAATTTAGTTTGATTGTCTACCACCGATGCGGACGGGTCTGCCTGTGTCAGCAAACAAGTGAGCAGGTCTGCAGGCCACTATTCAGTCTCTCGTACATTCAGCAGTTTTGGTTCAGGTTTCAGTACACCAACAAGGTTTTATTCCAATCTTTTTGTAGTGCCAAAGCCGGATGGCTCGGTCACACCGATATGGAACCTAAGGGGGTTCAATCGGTACGTCACTTACTACACATTCAAGATGGAATCCCTACGGTCAGTGATTGCAGGTTTAGGACCACAGCAATTCATGATTTTGCGGGATCTCAAGGATGCATACTTACACATTCCAATTTGGCCACCGCATCAGGCGTACTTAAGTTTGCAGTTCAACAAGCGCCTCGGTATTCACAAAGATGATGTCTGTGATGATAGTTCATCTCAGATCCCTGGGAGTGATAATCGTTCCATACTTAGATGACCTTCTCATCAAGGCTTCATCTCAACAAATACTTCATAAACATGCCTTACTGTTGTACAGTCTACTAGTTCAGTACGGATGGATTGTCAACTTTAAAAAAAAAATCGAGTCGATTCCTGTGTCAAAGAATTCCATTTTAGGAATGATTCTGATTACGGTGGATCAAGGCATTTATCTTCCACAACATTAAGTACATGCTATTCATCATCTAGTACTGCCAGTGCTCAAGCCATGGACAGTCTCTGTGCATTTGTGCATTCGACTGTTAAGACAGATGGGGGCATCTTTCAAAACACTCCAGTTCGGAAGATTTCACTCATGTCCCGTTCAACTGGATCTTCTCGCATAGTGATCCGGCTCTTGTCTACAAACTCATCAGATGGTGCGCTTGTCTCCAGGGCCAGAGTATCAATACTCTTGTGGCTCCACATACACAATCTCACTGCGGGAAAAAGGTTTGGAGTCTGGAATTGGATAATTCTGATGACGGACGCAAGTCTCAAAGGTTGGGGAGCAGTGGTCCAACATTGTCAGTTTCAGGGTCTATGTTCAGACCGAGACAGATTACCGTCAATCAGCGTCCTGGAACTCAGGGCAATTTACAACGCTCTGCGTCAGGCAGTTCACTTGCTCCTGTCTCAGACTGTTCAGGTTCAGACGGACAACGCGACGGAAGTCGCATACATCAACAAACCAGGAGGGACTCAAAGTCGCATGGCCATGCAAGAAATTGCTCGAATCCTCAATTGGGCCAAACATCACCATGTGATATTGTTGGCGGTCTTCATTCCGGGAGTGCACAACTGGGAGGCAGATTGTCTCAGTCATCAAGATTTTCCTCCAGAAGATGTTCCAGATGTTAGTCCAGCGCTGGAGTTACCCAAAGATGGATCTAATGGCTTCTCGCCATAATCATCAGACAGTTACGTGGCCATACAGCCTAGTGTATCTATTTCTGTTTCCGCTGCTTCCTCGGTTGCTAAAGCGGATCAAACGAGAGTCCACGACTGTCATACTAGTGGCGCCTCGTTGGCCTCGGAGAGTGTGGTTCTTGAATCTCCATGGTCTACTCGCAGACGATCCCTGGCTGATTCCGCTACGTCCAGACCTACTACAGCAGGGGTCGTTCCTTTACCCTGATTTAGCGTGGCTGCTTTTTACGGGGTGGCTGTTGAGACCACTCTCAAGACGAGAGGGCATTCCACAGTTGGTTATACCAACCACGTTACGTGCTAGGAAGCCAGTTTCAGCAGCTCATTATCACAGGATTTGGCGAGTGGTTGGTGTGAAGCTAGGATGTTTCTGACATATTCTTTCAAGTTATCCCATCTTTTGCTCTTTTTACAGACGGGGTTAGATGGAGGACCATGTTTAGCGACACTAACGGTGCAGGTCTCTGCCTTGTCAGTTTTCTTTCAAAGGTGTTTGGCTCTTTGCCAACAGTTCACAATTTTCTGCAAGGTGTCCTCAGTATAACCTCCCCTCACACCACCTACGGCTCCATGGACGTGAATATAATTTTGCATGGTTTTGCAGTCACGTTTTGAACCCTTGCAACATGTGGATGTTAAGTTTAGAACTTGGAAAACCTTGTTTCTCCTAGCCTTAGCTTCGGCAAGGTGTGTTGCACAATTTGGGTGCCTTGTCATGCAAGCCACTGTATCTGGTATTTCATACTGACAGACCGGACCTTTGGACAAATCCCGCTTTTCTACCGCAGGTTGTATCTTCTTTCACATCAATCAACCAATCGTAGTTCCTGTTTTTCAGAAAATTCAGGTACTCCGGCTACTTTGGATGTGGTACGCACACTCCGCGTTTATGTAGCCCGAACATTAAAAGTACGTATATCGGATACTTTGTTCTCTATGATGAAGTCAAGATAGGTTGGGCAGCTTCCAAACAGACCTTGGCCAGATGTTAGGCGCCGGGGTCCGCTCGTCGGTGCGGCCCGGCGCCTAGCAACCAGGGACGCCGTACGCGAACAGCCGCCGGCTCCCTGGCAACGCTGGACGCCGGGCGCGCTGAGCCGCACGGACCCTAGCAACGGGGACGCCACTGGCGGACCGAGTTCCCCGTTGCTAGGCTTTAAGGGTTAAGGTTTTCTCCTGCTCTCTGGCCGGGCAGCAAGGCAGCTGCATGGCATTTATTCTAATCAGCCTTTTGGCAGCTGATTGGAGGACTCCTTGTTTAATACACTCCCAGGGCTTCTCACAGACGCCGGTAATAGCTTCCTGCATGCTGTCTTTGTTTGCTGAGAGTCTGTTCCAGTCTTGCTGTATCCGGTCATTCCAGTATTGGAAGCTCTGAACTCGGAAGTTTGTCATCTAATTCCTGGAGTCCTGACTAATCACCTTATAACATCCAGTGGTGTTCGTGAGTCACGGCCTTGCCGTGTGTTGCGGCTTGTCCGCTTTATTATTTATTATTTATGTTTTGGTGCATTTTGCGGAGGGTTCCGCTTCCACAGGTCCACTCTGGTATCCGGCGGTGCCGGGTAGGAGTATTGGACAAGTGGATTTTGGTTGTTCTTTTCCCTGGCGGGTTTCCGCACATACTTTAGGTTTTGTCAGTTAGCTTGTAGCCCCTGGCCTGGTTGTTTAGTCAGAGGGCCCCTTGTTATCACCCTGTCTCGGATTTCCCTTTGTCTCCCATTAAGACCTGAGGGGGCATCGGAGTTGGGCAGACTTAATCCGCCCTTCAAACGCGGCTGCCATGGGCTCAAGCAACCATAGTCTCGCAGGGGATTTCTGACAGCACGGGCGAGACAACGGAGTTAGGGCGCCAGGGGCTATTTTCTATTCCCGCTCCCATAACCAGCATTCCCTTCCAGTACTCTGACCATTGCCATGAGATCTCCTCCGGTCAGGAGTACTGGAATCATAACATTATTACCGGCCAAACCAAAACCTAAAATTAAACTGGGTTTAATTTTTTCCTTATTCAGTTTTGTAAGAGTTATCGGCCTCATGAATCCCACAGGCTTAGGGCCAAATCCTGGTCAGCTCCTAGTCAGCCAGATTCAAGAACTTACTCAGATGTTTCAGGATCTTTCCCTTCGGGTGAAGTCGCAGGAAGATCTTTTACGAACTTCCCCGAGGGTAGTCCCTGAACCAAAAATGCACTTGCCTGACCGTTTTTCTGGTGATAGGAAGGAGTTTTTTAATTTTAAAGAATCCTGTAAACTTTATTTTCGGTTAAGACCGATCTCCTCAGGTACTGAATCTCAGCGGGTCGGAATTATTATTTCTTTGCTCAAGCGAGATCCTCAGACCTGGGCATTCGGTTTAAAAGTAGAGGATCCGGCGTTGTCATCAGTAGACGCCTTTTTTGGGTCTTTAGGGCTTTTGTATGATGACCCTGATAGAGAGGCATCCGCTGAGAGTCAGTTACGCACTCTCAGACAGGGTAGAAATCCTGCAGAAGTTTTTTGTACAGAGTTTCGCCGTTGGTCGAACGACTGTGGCTGGAATGACCCAGCCCTGCGCAGTCAGTTTCGCCTCGGCTTATCAGAGTCTATAAAAGACAGTCTCCTTCAGTATCCCGCTCCTGAGACTCTCGATAAACTCATGGAGCTTTCTATTAAGATTGATCGTCGTCTCAGAGAGCGGAGGGCTGAAAAAGGAGCACCTGTCAGGTCTACTCCATGTGTATTTTCCATTCCTGAGGATGTAGAGAAGCCCATGCAGATGGGTCTCTCCCGGCTGTCTCCAGAAGAAAGAGCCAGAAGGCAAAGCTCTGGTCTTTGTTTGTACTGTGGGGGTAAGGGACATTTTGCCAGTAATTGTCCGATCAAGTCAGGAAAACGCCTCGACCAAGTGAATTGTGAGGGGGTTCACTTTGGTCTGCAGCTTATCTCCTCGAAGAACTCCCTTTTAGTCCCAGCTAAAGTTTCCTTTGGCAGCCTCTGTTCCTCGGTGTCGGCTTTTGTTGACAGTGGAGCTGCAGGGAACTTTATGGACTTAACGTGGGCCAAGGCCTTAGGTATTCCTCAGTTAGCCTTGGGTAGGTGTATCACCATGCATGGTTTAGATGGGAGTCCCTTGTCCAATGGGGTTATTTCCCTCTGTACACCCCCTGTACTACTTACGGTAGGAGCTCTTCATTCCGAAAAGATCGAGTTTTTCCTTACCCATTGCCCAGCAGTTCCAGTGGTTCTGGGTCACCCTTGGCTGGCCTTTCATAATCCCACCATTGATTGGCAGTCGGGGGAGATTTCACAATGGGGTACCATCTGTAATAAGGAATGTATTACGTTTTCCGTCAGAATAGCTGCTGCCATTCCCGAACTCATTCCCGTTGAATACCAGGACTTTGTTGATGTGTTTTCCAAGGGCAATGCGGACATTCTGCCTCCCCATCGGCCTTATGATTGTGCTATTGAGCTAATTCCTGGTGCCACATTGCCAAAGGGAAGGTTATATGCATTATCCGGGCCAGAAACTGCGGCCATGAATGAGTATGTTAAGGAGAGCCTAGGGAAAGGATTTATCAGGCCATCTAAATCCCCTTTAAGTGCAGGCTTCTTCTTTGTGGAGAAAAAAGACGGATCACTCAGACCTTGCATTGACTTTAGAGCCCTGAATAAGATCTCAGTTAAAAATACTTACCCTCTGCCGCTGATTTCTGTCCTCTTTGATCAGCTGCGTTCGGCTGTGATTTTTTCTAAAATTGACCTGAGGGGAGCGTATAACCTCATCCGAATCATGGCCCTCATTCCGAGTTGTTCGCTCGCAAGGCGATTTTAGCAGAGTTACACACGCTAAGCCTACGCCTACTAGGAGTGAATCTAAACTTCTTAAATGTGCGACCGATGTATGCGCAATATTGCGATTACAAACGAGTTAGCAGTTTCTGAGTAGCTTCAGACTTACTCTGCCTGTGCGATCAGTTCAGTGCTTTTCGGTCCCGGCTGACGTCAGAAACACACCCTTCGTCGTCACAAACACACCCAGCGTTCGCCCAAACACTCCCACCGTTTCTCCAGACACGCCTGCGTTTTTTCCGGAAACGGTAGCGTTTTGAGTCACACGCCCCATAAACGCCGTGTTTCCGCCCAGTAACACCCATTTCCTGTCAATCACATTACGATCGCCGGAGCGATGAAAACACCGTGAGTAAAACTACTTTCTTCTTAGTAAAGTTACTTGGCGCAGTCGCAGTGCGAACATTGCGCATGCGCTCTAAGCTAAATTTCACTGCGATGCGATGAAAAACACCGAGCGAACAACTCGGAATGAGGGCCCAAGTCGGGAGATGAGTGGAAGACGGCTTTCAGTACTCAGTCGGGTCACTACGAGTATCTGGTGATGCCGTTCGGCTTGTCTAACGCTCCGGCAGTATTCCAGGATCTCATTAACGATGTGCTCCGTGATTTTCTAGGAAGATTCGTGGTCGTTTACTTAGACGACATCCTGATCTATTCTGAATCAATTGAACAACATGTTACCCAGGTGCGTCAGGTTCTTCAAAAATTACGTGAAAATCATCTATATGCCAAGCTGGAGAAGTGTGAGTTTCATGTCACGGAGGTATCCTTTTTAGGGTACATTATTTCCCCTCGGGGATTCTGCATGGAACCTAAGAAGCTCCAAGCCATCCTTAGCTGGGCGCAACCCACCAACTTAAAAGCAATTCAGCGCTTTTTAGGGTTTGCGAATTATTATAGAAGATTTATTCATTCTTTTTCCGACCTGGGTGCTCCCATTGTTGCACTGACTAAGAAGGGAGCGGATCCTACCAACTGGTCACATGAAGCCGAGTTATCCTTTCAGGCCTTGAAACAAGCTTTTGTCTCAGCTCCAGTCCTCAGACATCCCAACCCAGAATTGCCCTTCATTGTTGAGGTTGATGCCTCTGAGGTTGGAGTGGGGGCTATCCTATCTCAGAAGGATCCGGACACTCTGGAACTACATCCTTGTGCCTTTTATGTCCAGGAAATTCTCATCCGCTGAATCCAACTACGATGTTGGTAACCGGGAGTTACTGGCTATTAAATGGGCTATCGAGGAGTGGAGGCATTGGCTTGAGGGAGCAACACATACCATTTCAGTATTGACTAACCATAAGAATCTGCAATACATCGAATCAGCTAAGCGGCTGAATGCCCGGCAGGCTCGTTGGGCTTTGTTCTTTACTCGTTTCAAATTTATTATAACTTTCAGGCCAGGTTCCAAGAATACCAAGGCAGATGCTCTGTCACGCAGTTTTCTTCCGGTTCATGATAACAGTCCTGTTACTCCCATACTTCCATCTTCAGTCATTTGGGCAGGCCTCACACAAGATTTATTTACCCAGTTAAAACAGCTTCAACACCAAGCTCCTGGAAATACTCCTGCTGGTCGTCTTTACGTCCCTGAGTTCTTGAGAGCTACTGTTTTGACTGAGTTCCATGATAACAAAGTTTCCGGGCATCCGGGGATCTCTAAGACATTGGAGTTAGTCTCCCGCTCAGTATGGTGGCTTGGTCTTTCTAAAGACGTTAAGGAGTTTGTTTCTTCATGTCAGGTTTGTGCACAGCATAAGGTTCCCCGTTCCTTGCCTATCGGGCAACTTATGCCCTTGAATGTCCCTCTCAGGCCATGGTCTCATATTTCCATGGATTTTGTGGTGGACCTTCCCCTTTCAGCTGGATGCAGAGTCATTTAGGTGGTAGTAGACCGTTTTAGCAAGATGGCTCATTTCATTGCCCTTCCCCGACTGCCATCTGCCCAAGGATTGGCAGTGTTGTTTCTCCGCCATGTTTTCAGACTTCATGGGTTGCCCACTGATATTGTTTCTGATCGGGGTCCACAATTCATTGCACAATTCTGGAAGTGTTTCTGTGCTTCATTAAAGATGAGATTATCATTAACATCTGGTTACCACCCACAGTCCAACGGGCAAACCGAGCGAGTTAACCAATCATTGAAACAGTATTTGCGTTTGTATTCAGCTAAACTCCAGAATGATTGGTCCGAGTTTCTTCCATTGGCGGAGTTTGCTTACAATAATTCTTGTCATTCCTCCACCAACGTGTCTCCATTCTTTTCAGTTTTTGGTTTTCACCCCAGAGCTAATTCTTTTTTTCAACATTCCTCAGTTTCCTCGCTAACCTTAACCTCCCATCTCAGGGCCATTTGGAAAAAAGTGCACCTTGCTCTCAGAAAAGCGGCCTTTCGAGAGAAAAATTTTTCTGACCGGCTCCGACGTCCTTGCAGTTTTAAGGTGGGAGATAGGGTATGGTTGTCGACTCGTAACATTAGACTTCGACAATCTTCAGCTAGGTTGGGACCCAAATTTATTGGACCATTTCATATCATTAAAAAAGTTAACCCAGTTGCTTTCCGGTTACGTTTACCAAAATCTCTTCGGATTGGTAATACGTTTCATTGCTCCCTGTTGAAGCCATACATTTCTTCCAATAAATTTCCTCGGAAGATCTCTCAGGGAAGATCTCCAGTGGATGTACAGGGGCAACAGGAGTTCCTGGTGGAGAAGGTTCTCGATTCCAAGTTGTCCAGGGGCCGGCTCTATTTTCTGGTTCACTGGAGAGGTTATGGTCCAGAGGAAAGGTCCTGGGTCCTGGATAAGGATCTTCATGCCCCAAGGCTCAAGAGGGCATTTTTTCGGGAGTTTCCTTGGAAGCCTGGCTTTAGGGGTTCCTTGACCCCTCCTCAAGGGGGGGTACTGTTAGGCGCCGGGGTCCGCTCGTCGGTGCGGCCCGGCGCCTAGCAACCAGGGACGCCGTACGCGAACAGCCGCCGGCTCCCTGGCAACGCTGGACGCCGGGCGCGCTGAGCCGCACGGACCCTAGCAACGGGGACGCCACTGGCGGACCGTGTTCCCCGTTGCTAGGCTTTAAGGGTTAATGTTTTCTCCTGCTCTCTGGCCGGGCAGCAAGGCAGCTGCACAGCATTTATTCTAATCAGCCTTTTGGCAGCTGATTGGAGGACTCCTTGTTTAATACACTCCCAGGGCTTCTCACAGACGCCGGTAATAGCTTCCTGCATGCTGTCTTTGTTTGCTGAGAGTCTGTTCCAGTCTTGCTGTATCCGGTCATTCCAGTATTGGAAGCTCTGAACTCGGAAGTTTGTCATCTAATTCCTGGAGTCCTGACTAATCACCTTATAACATCCAGTGGTGTTCGTGAGTCACGGCCTTGCCGTGTGTTGCGGCTTGTCCGCTTTATTATTTATTATTTATGTTTTGGTGCATTTTGCGGAGGGTTCCGCTTCCACAGGTCCACTCTGGTATCCGGCGGTGCCGGGTAGGAGTATTGGACAAGTGGATTTTGGTTGTTCTTTTCCCTGGCGGGTTTCCGCACATACTTTAGGTTTTGTCAGTTAGCTTGTAGCCCCTGGCCTGGTTGTTTAGTCAGAGGGCCCCTTGTTATCACCCTGTCTCGGATTTCCCTTTGTCTCCCATTAAGACCTGAAGGGGCATCGGAGTTGGGCAGACTTAATTCGCCTTTCAAACGCGGCTGCCATGGGCTCAAGCAACCATAGTCTCGCAGGGGATTTCTGACAGCACGGGCAAGACAACGGAGTTAGGGCGCCAGGGGCTATTTTCTATTCCCGCTCCCATAACCAGCATTCCCTTCCAGTACTCTGACCATTGCCATGAGATCTCCTCCGGTCAGGAGTACTGGAATCATAACACCAGATAGATTAACCTGACCATTCATCAGGTGCACTTTCATGCTAGTCTAACACCGACTGCATCTGTTTTAGCACATTCCACGCGTTCTGTGGGAATGTCATGGGCAGCAGGTCGTGGAGCTTCTACGGCGCAACCTTGCTGTGCAGTTACATGGCCATCAGTGCACACATTTGTGCGCTTTTACAAGTTTGATAATTCTGTGGCATCAGCTTCTAGCTTTGGCCGTCTAGTGTTACAGGTGCCAAACCGCTGTCCCGCCGAAGGGGGAAACTTTTGTACGTCCCAAGAGTACTCCAGTGACCCCTAGTGGATGAAAAAGAAAACAAGATTTTGGTACTTGCCAGATAAATCCTTTTCTTTGCACCCACAGGAGGCACTGGACGCCCACCCAGAGCAGTTTCTCCTGGCTGGTGGTAAGTTCAATAGTTCTTATGGTAACACAATTTCACTGACTTATTCAAATGTAAGGTGATTGTTATCTATTGTTGTGTCACCTTTGTCCGTTATGTTATAATGTTATATGTAATTCTCCATTGTTCGTCCTCTCTGTCGCTCCTATTCGGCTCAGCAAAAAAACACTAAGGCATCTTGGGAGTATAGAAGGGGAAGGAGGGTTACACATTTACATTTTCAAATGTGCCTATCCCTGCTATCGCACCGTCCATATCCCAAGAGTACTCCAGTGCTCCCTGTGGATTCAAAGAAAAGGATTTATCTGGTAAGTACCAAAATCCTATTATCTACTGTAATAATACAGAGACATGACTGTGGAAGTGAGGGGATTTGGGCGTATTTACAGTGATATTTATGTCTCTTCCATTTCACAGAGGTGTGAAGAAGACATCTGGTGAGTGTGAGACACCCAGCAGCCATCCCCGTGTGTCAGGAGGACTGAGCAGGTCCCAGAGCCCCATCACGGTGCCTCCACCTCACTCACTGATACATGTGACACAGTGACCAGAAGATCCAGGAACTCACCAACAAGATCATTCAGGTGCTGATTGGAGAGGTGACTGCTGGGAATGGGACATTATACAGTAACACCAGGGGATGTGTCTGGGTGGTGACTGGAGAGGTGACTGCTGGGAATGGGACGTTATACAGTAACACCTGGGGATGTGTCTGGGTGATGACTGGAGAGGTGACTGCTGGGAATGGGACATTATACAGTAACACCAGGGGATGTGTCTGGGTGATGGCTGGAGAGGTGACTGCTGGGAAGGGGACATTATACAGTAACACCAGGAGATGTGTCTGGGTGATGACTGGAGAGGTGACTGCTGGGAATGGGACATTATACAGTAACACCAGGGGATGTGTCTAGGTGATGACTGGAGAGATGACTGCTGGGAATGGGACATTGTAAAGTAACACCAGGGGATGTGTCTGGGAGATGACTGGAGAGGTGACTGCTGGGAATGGGACGTTATACAGTAACACCAGGGGATGTGTCTGGGTGATGACTGGAGAGATGACTGCTGGGAATGGGACATTGTAAAGTAACACCAGGGGATGTGTCTGGATGATGACTGGAGAGGTGACTGCTGGGAATGGGACATTATACAGTAACACCAGTGGACGTGTCTGGGTGAGGACTGGAGAGGTGACTGCTGGGAATGGGTCATTATAAAGTAACACCGTAGGACATGTCTGGGTGATGACTGGAGAGGTGGCTGTTGGGAATGGGACATTATACAGTAACACCATGGGACGTGTCTGGGTGATGACTGGAGAGGTGGCTGCTGGGAATGGGACATTATACAGTAACACCAGGGGACATGTCCAGGTGATGACTGGAGAGGTGATTGCTGGGAATGGGACATTATACAGTAACACCAGGGAACGTGTCTGGGTGATGACTGGAGAGGTGACTGCTGGCATTGGGACATTATACAGTAACACCAGGGGATGTGTCTGGTGATGACTGGAGAGGTGACTGCTGGGAATGGGACATTATACAGTAACGCCTGGGGACGTGTCTGGATGATGACTGGAGAGGTGACTGCTGGGAATGTGACATTATACAGTAACACCAGGGGAAGTGCCTGGGTGATGACTGGAGAGGTGACTGCTGGGAATGGGACATTATACAGTAACACCAGGAGACGTGTCTGGGTGATGAATGGAGAGGTGACTGCTGGGAATGGGACATTATACAATAACACCAGGGGACGTGTCCTGGTTATGACTGGAGTGGTGACAGCTGGGAATGGGGCATTATACAGTAACACCAGGGAACGTGTCTGGGTGGTGACTGCCGGGTATGGGACATTATACAGTAACGCCAGGGGATATGTCTGGGTGATGACTGGATAGGTGACTGCTGGGAAGGGGACATTATACAGTAACACCAGGGGACATGTCTGAGTGATGACTGGAGAGGTGACTGCTTGGAATGGGACATTATACAGTAACACTATGGGATGTGACTGGGTGATGACTGGAAAGGTGACTTCTGGGAATGGGACATTATACAGTAACACCAGGAGACTTTTCCTGGTTATGACTGGAGAGGTGACTGCTGGGAATGGGGCATTATACAGTAACACCAGGGGACGTGTCTGGGTGATGACTGGAGAGGTGACTGCCGGGAATGAGACATTATACAGTAACACCAGGGGACGTGTCTGGGTGATGACTGGAGAGGTGACTGCTGGGAATGGGACATTATATAGTAACACCAGGGGTTGTGTCTGGGTGATGACTGGAGAGGTGACTGCTGGGAATGGGGCATTATACAGTAACACCAGGGGATGTGTCTGGGTGATGACCGTATCACTGTTTGTGTCCAGTGTCTATAAGGTGTCAGTATGTCACGGTCTATGTCTCCATGCAGGACGGGCAGTATATAGAGGAACACATGGGTCTGTACAAGGACATGATGATGGAGAATCACCGGCCCCTCACATCACTAGGTAAGAGGAGACTGTCATGTATTGTACAGGGGAGAGCAGGTATGGGGCCCCCTATATACACACATCACCTGATAATCACATATATACACTATACTCAGTCCCTGTGTGTCTCCTGCAGATGGGCCCAGTAACAGAGATACCCCAGAGAGATGTCCCCGTCCTCTGTATTCCCAGGAGGATCAGGTAGGTGGGATTTAGGGTCTCACCAATATACCAAAGTGACCATCACTATATGATCTGTAGAGAAGTTTTGTACCTTATACACTGATATTATACTGTTATTAATGTATATTGTTTTGTGGGCTATTTAGGATGAATGTCTCACTGACATTATGATAGAAGATACAGAGGGAGAAGAAGAGACGTATGTGACTGATATAAAGGCAGAAGATATAGAGGGAGAAAAAGAGACGTATGTGACTGATATAAAGGCAGAAGATATAGAGGGAGAAGAAGAGACGTATGTGACTGATATAAAGGCAGAAGATACAGAGGGAGAAGAAGACACGTATGTGACTGATATAAAGGCAGAAGATTCAGAGGGAGAAGAAGACACGTATGTGACTGATATAAAGGCAGAAGATATAGAGGGAGAAGAAGAGACGTATGTGACTGATATAAAGGCAGAAGATATAGAGGGAGAAGAAGAGACGTATGTGACTGATATAAAGGCAGAAGATATAGAGGGAGAAGAAGAGACGTATGTGAGGGGTGATCAGCAGTGTAAGGAGGAGGAGATCCCTACAGATATCAGCAAAGGTGAGTAATAATCATTTAATACAGAAAAGAGTCACATATTCTCCTTGCTCAGTCACTACAGCAATCTCTTATACTACACCCTCCTCTGTAAGTACAAACTAATGAGGAATATATATTTTCCCAGTGAGGAAGTCAGGAGCCATCAGTCCCTATTATACTCCTGCTCTCCCCCTTACATCATGTCACTGTGTGTTACTAGCCCAGAGATCTGACCAGTCTCCTCCCTAGACTCTCTGGTGTATCTCATACATGATGAGCTATCAGCCCCTATTATACTCCTGCTCTCCCCCTCACATCATGTCACTGTGTGTTACCAGTTCATAGATCTGACCAGTCTCCTCCCCACACTCTCTGGTGTATCTCATACTTCAGGAGGCATCAGCCCCTATTATACTCCTGCTCCCCCCTCACATCATGTCAGTGTGTGTTACCAGCCCAGAGATCTGACCAGTCTCCTCCCCACACTCTCTGGTGTATCTCATACATCAGGAGCCATCAGTCTCTATTATACTCCTGCTCTCCCCCTCACATCATGTCACTGTGTGTTACCAGCCCAGATATCTGACCAGTCTCCTTCCCACACTGTCTGGTGTATCTCATACTTCAGGAGCCATCAGCCCCTATTATACTCCTGCTCTCCTCCTCACATCATGTCGCTGTGTGTTACCAGCCCAGAGATCTGACCAGTCTCCTCCCCACACTCTCTGGTGTATCTCATACATCAGGAGCCATCAGCCCCTATTATACTCCTGCTCTCCCCTCACATCATGTCACTGTGTTACCAGCCCAGATATCTGACCAGTCTCTTCCCCACACTCTCTAGTGTATCTCATACATCAGGAGCCATCAGCCCCTATTATACTCCTGCTCTCCCCTCACATCATGTCACTGTGTATTACCAGCCCAGAGATCTGACCAGTCTCCTCCCCAAACTCTCCGGTGTATCTCATACATCAGGAGCCATCAGTCCCTATTATACTCCTGCTCTCCCCCTCACATCATGTCACTGTGTGTTACCAGCCCAGATATCTGACCAGTCTCCTTTCCACACTCTCTGGTGTATCTCATACATCAGGAGCCATCAGCCCCTATTATACTCCTGCTCTCCCCCTCACATCATGTAACTGTGTTTCTCTGACGTCCTAGTGGATGCTGGGACTCCGTAAGGACCATGGGGAATAGCGGCTCCGCAGGAGACAGGGCACAATAATAAAAGCTTAAGGATCAGGTGGTGTGCACTGGCTCCTCCCCCTATGACCCTCCTCCAAGCCTCAGTTAGATTTTTGTGCCCGGCCGAGAAGGGTGCAATCTATGTGGCTCTCCTGAGCTGCTTAGAATAAAAGTTTAGTTTAGGTTTTTTTATTTTCAGTGAGTCCTGCTGGCAACAGGCTCACTGCATCGTGGGACTAAGGGGAGAAGAAGCGAACTCACCTGCGTGCAGAGTGGATTGGGCTTCTTAGGCTACTGGACATTAGCTCCAGAGGGACGATCACAGGTACAGCCTGGATGGGTCACCGGAGCCGCGCCGCCGTCCCCCTTACAGAGCCAGAAGAGACGAAGAGGTCCGGTGAAATCGGCGGCAGAAGACATCCTGTCTTCAGACTAAGGTAGCGCACAGCACCGCAGCTGTGCGCCATTGCTCTCAGCACACTTCACACTCCGGTCACTGAGGGTGCAGGGCGCTGGGGGGGGAGCGCCCTGAGACGCAATATAACAGTATATACCTTAGGTGGCAAAAAGAATACATCACATATAGCTCCTGGGCTATATGGATGTATTTTAACCCCTGCCATTTTTACACAAAAAAGCGGGAGATAAGGACGTCGTGAAGGGGCGGAGCCTATCTCCTCAGCACACAAGCGCCATTTTCCCTCACAGCTCCGCTGGAAGGACGGCTCCCTGACTCTCCCCTGCAGTCCTGCTTCAGAATCAGGGTAAAAAAGAGAAGGGGGGGCACTTTTGGCAGCAAATAACGATAAAACAGCAGCTATAAGGGAATAACACTTATATAAGGTTATCCCTGTATATATATATAGCGCTCTGGTGTGTGCTGGCAGACTCTCCCTCTGTCTCTCCAAAGGGCTAAGTGGGGTCCTGTCCTCTATCAGAGCATTCCCGGTGTGTGTGCTGTGTGTCGGTACGCGTGTGTCGACATGTATGAGGAGGAAAATGATGTGGAGGCGGAGCAGTTGCCTGTGTTAGTGATGTCACCCCCTAGGGAGTCGACACCTGACTGGATGATTGTATTTAAACAATTAAGTGATAATGTCAGCACTTTGCAAAAAACTGTTGACGACATGAGACAGCCGGCAAATCAATTAGTGCCTGTCCAGGCGTCTCAGACACCGTCAGGGGCCCTAAAACGCCCGTTACCTCAGTGGGTCGACACAGACCCAGACACAGATACTGTGTCTAGTGTCGACGGTGACGAGACAAACGTAATGTCCAGTAGGGCCACACGTTACATGATCACGGCAATGAAAGAAGCATTGAACCTTTCTGACACTACAAGTACCACAGAGAAGGGTATTATGTGGGGTGTGAAAAAACTACCAATAGTTTTTCCTGAGTCAGATGAAATAAATGAGGTGTGTGATAAAGTGTGGGTTTCCCCCGATAAAAAACAGCTAATTTCTAATAAATTATTAGCACTATACCCTTTCCCGCCAGAGGTTAGGGCGCGTTGGGAAACACCCCCTAGGGTAGATAAGGCGCTCACACGTTTATCTAAACAAGTAGCGTTACCGTCTCCTGATACGGCCACCCTCAAGGAACCAGCTGATAGGCTGGAAAATATCCTAAAAAGTATATACACACATACTGGTGTTATACTGCGACCAGCAATCGCCTCAGCCTGGATGTGCAGTGCTGGAGTCGCATGGTCGGATTCCCTGACTGAGAATATTGATACCCTGGATAGGGACAATATTTTGTTAACTATAGAACATTTAAAGGATGCATTGCTATATATGCGTGATGCACAGAGGGATATTTGCACCCTGGCATCAAGAGTAAGTGCTATGTGCATCTCTGCCAGAAGAGCGTTATGGACGCGACAGTGGTCAGGGGATGCGGATTCCAAACGGCACATGGAAGTATTGCCGTATAAAGGGGAGGAGTTATTTGGGGCTGGTCTATCGGACCTGGTGGCCACGGCAACGGCTGGGAAATCCACCTTTTTACCCCAGGTCACTTCACATCAGCAGAAAAAGACACCGTCTTTTCAAACTCAGTCCTTTCGTTCCCATAAGTACAAGCGAGCAAAAGGCCACTCCTTTCTGCCCCGGGGCAGAGGAAAAGGAAAAAGACTGCACCATGCAGCCGCTTCCCAGGAGCAGAAGCCCTCCCCTGCTTCTGCCAAGTCTTCAGCATGACGCTGGGGCTTTACAAGCAGACTAAGACATGGTGGGGGCCCGTCTCAAGAATTTCAACGCGCAGTGGGCTCACTCGCAAGTGGATCCCTGGATTCTACAGGTAGTATCGCAGGGGTACAAACTAGAATTCGAGGCGTTTCCCCCTCATCGGTTCCTGAAGTCTGCTTTACCAAAGTCTCCCTCCGACAGGGAGGCAGTTTTGGAAGCCATTCACAAGCTGTATTCCCAGCAGGTGATAATCAAGGTACCCCTCTTACAACAGGGAAAGGGGTATTATTCCACGCTGTTCGTGGTACCGAAGCCGGACGGCTCGGTGAGACCAATTTTAAATCTGAAATCCTTGAACACTTACATAAAAAGGTTCAAATTCAAGATGGAGTCACTCAGAGCAGTGATAGCGAACCTGGGAGAAGGGGACTATATGGTGTCTCTGGACATCAAAGATGCTTATCTCCACGTCCCAATATACCCTTCTCACCAAGGGTACCTCAGGTTTGTAGTACAAAACTGTCATTATCAGTTTCAGACGCTGCCGTTTGGATTGTCCACAGCACCTCGGGTCTTTACCAAGGTAATGGCCGAAATGATGATTCTTCTACGAAGAAAAGGCATCTTAATTATCCCTTACTTGGACGATCTCCTGATAAGGGCAAGGACCAGGGAACAGTTAGAAGTCGGAGTGGCACTATCTCAGGTAGTGTTACGTCAGCACGGGTGGATTCTAAATATTCCAAAATCGCAGCTGATTCCAACGACACGTCTACTGTTCCTAGGAATGATTCTGGACACAGTCCAGAAGAAGGTGTTTCTCCCAGAGGAGAAGGCCAGGGAGTTATTCGAGCTAGTCAGGAACCTCCTAAAACCAGGCCAGGTCTCAGTGCATCAGTGCACGAGGGTCCTGGGAAAAATGGTGGCTTCTTACGAAGCGATTCCATTCGGAAGATTCCATGCAAGAACATTTCAGTGGGATCTACTGGACAAATGGTCCGGTTCGCATCTTCAGATGCATCAGCGGATAACCCTGTCGCCAAGGACAAGGGTGTCTCTCCTGTGGTGGCTGCAGAGTGCTCATCTACTAGAGGGCCGCAGATTTGGCATTCAGGATTGGATCCTGGTAACCACGGATGCCAGCCTGAGAGGCTGGGGAGCAGTCACACAGGGAAGGAATTTCCAGGGCTTGTGATCACGCATGGAAACATCTCTTCATATAAACATTCTGGAACTAAGGGCCATTTACAATGCCCTAAGTCAAGCAAAACCTCTGCTTCAGGGTCAGGCGGTGTTGATCCAATCGGAAAACATCACGTCAGTCGCCCACGTAAACAGACAGGGCGGCACGAGAAGCAGGAGGGCAATGGCAGAAGCTGCAAGGATTCTTCGCTGGGCGGAAAATCATGTGATAGCACTGTCAGCAGTGTTCATTCCGGGAGTGGACAACTGGGAAGCAGACTTCCTGAGCAGACACGACCTTCACCCGGGAGAGTGGGGACTTCACCCAGAAGTCTTCCACCTGATTGTAAACCGTTGGGAAAAACCAAAGGTGGACATGATGGCGTCCCGTCTAAACAAAAAACTGGACAGATATTGCGCCAGATCAAGGGACCCTCAGGCAATAGCGGTGGACGCTCTGGTAACGCCGTGGGTGTACCAGTCAGTGTATGTGTTCCCTCCTCTGCCTCTCATACCAAAAGTACTGAGAATCATAAGAAGGAGAGGAGTAAGAACTATACTCGTGGTTCCGGATTGGCCAAGAAGGACTTGGTACCCGGAACTTCAAGAGATGCTCACGGACGAACCGTGGCCTCTACCTCTAAGAAAGGACCTGCTACAGCAGGGGCCTTGTCTGTTCCAAGACTTACCGCGGCTGCGTTTGACGGCATGGCGGTTGAACGCCGGATCCTGAAGGAAAAAGGCATTCCAGAAGAAGTCATCCCTACCCTGGTCAAAGCCAGGAAGGACGTAACCGCAAAACATTATCACCGCATTTGGCGTAAATATGTTGCGTGGTGTGAGGCCAAGAAGGCCCCTACAGAGGAATTTCAACTGGGTCGTTTCCTTCATTTCCTGCAAACAGGACTGTCTATGGGCCTAAAATTAGGGTCCATTAAGGTTCAAATTTCAGCCCTGTCGATTTTCTTCCAGAAAGAACTGGCTTCAGTACCTGAAGTTCAGACATTTGTAAAAGGGGTGCTGCATATACAGCCTCCTTTTGTGCCTCCAGTGGCACCTTGGGATCTCAATGTTGTGTTGAGTTTTCTAAAGTCACATTGGTTTGAACCACTTACCACTGTGGACTTAAAATATCTCACATGGAAGGTGACGATGCTGTTAGCCTTGGCTTCAGCCAGGCGTGTGTCAGAATTGGCGGCTTTATCATATAAAAGCCCTTACTTAATTTTTCATTCTGACAGGGCAGAATTGAGAACTCGTCCTCAATTTCTACCTAAGGTGGTTTCTGCATTTCACATGAACCAACCTATTGTGGTACCTGCGGCTACTAGGGACTTAGAGGACTCTAAGTTGCTTGACGTTGTCAGGGCCTTGAAAATATATGTTTCCAGGACGGCTGGAGTCAGAAAATCTGACTCGCTGTTTATCCTGTATGCACCCAACAAACTGGGTGCTCCTGCTTCAAAGCAGACGATTGCTCGTTGGATTTGTAGTACAATTCAGCTTGCACATTCTGTGGCAGGCTTGCCACAGCCAAAATCAGTAAAAGCCCATTCCACAAGGAAAGTGGGCTCATCTTGGGCGGCTGCCCGAGGGGTCTCGGATTTACAACTTTGCCGAGCAGCTACTTGGTCAGCGGCAAACACGTTTGCTAAATTCTACAAATTTGATACCCTGGCTGAGGAGGACCTGGAGTTCTCTCATTCGGTGCTGCAGAGTCATCCGCACTCTCCCGCCCGTTTGGGAGCTTTGGTATAATCCCCATGGTCCTTACGGAGTCCCAGCATCCACTAGGACGTCAGAGAAAATAAGATTTTACTTACCGATAAATCTATTTCTCGTAGTCCGTAGTGGATGCTGGGCGCCCATCCCTAGTGCGGATTGTCTGCAATACTTGTATATAGTTATTGTTACAAAAATTCGGGTTATTATTGTTGTGAGCCATCTTTTCAGAGGTTCCTTTGTATTTATCATACTGTTAACTGGGTTCAGATCACGAGTTGTACGGTATGATTGGTGTGGCTGGTATGAGTCTTACCCGGGATTCAAAATCCTTCCTTATTGTGTACGCTCGTCCGGGCACAGTATCCTAACTGAGGCTTGGAGGAGGGTCATAGGGGGAGGAGCCAGTGCACACCACCTGATCCTTAAGCTTTTATTATTGTGCCCTGTCTCCTGCGGAGCCGCTATTCCCCATGGTCCTTACGGAGTCCCAGCATCCACTACGGACTACGATAAATAGATTTACCGGTAAGTAAAATCTTATTATTACCAGCCCAGAGATCTTACCAGTCTCCTCCCCACACTCTCTGGTGTATCTCATACATCAGGAGCCATCAGTCCCTATTATACTCCTGCTCTCCCCCTCATATCATGTCACTGTGTGTTACCAGCCCAGATATCTGACCAGTCTTCTTTCCACACTCTCTGGTGTATCTCATACATCAGGAGACATCAGCCTCTATTATACTCCTGCTCTCCTCACATCATGTCACTGTGTGTTACCAGCCCAGAGATCTGACCAGTCTCCTCCCCACTCTCTCTGGTGTATCTTATACATCAGGAGCCATCAGCCCCTATTATACTCCTGCTCTTCCCCTCACATCATGTCACTGTGTGTTACCAGCCCAGAGATCTGACCAGTCTCCTCCCCACACTCTCTGGTGTATCTCATACATCAGGAGCCATCAGCCCCTATTATACTCCTGCTCACCCCTCACATCATGTCACTGTGTTACCAGCCCAGAGATCTGACCAGTCTACTCCCCACACTCTCTGGTGTATCTCATACATCAGGAGCCATCAGCCCCTATTATACTCCTGCTCTCCCCTCACATCATGTCACTGTGTGTTACCAGCCCAGAGATCTGACCAGTCTCCTCCCCACACTCTCTGGTGTATCTCATACATCAGGAGCCATCAGCCCCTATTATACTCCTGCTCTCCTCCTCACATCATGTCACTGTGTGTTACCAGCCCAGAGATCTGACCAGTCTCCTCCCCACACTCTCTGGTGTATCTCATACATCAGGAGCCATCAGCCCCTATTATACTCCTGCTCTCCCCCTCACATTATGTCACTGTGTGTTACCAGCCCAGAGATCTGACCAGTCTCCTCCCCACACTCTCTGGTGTATCTCATACATCAGGAGCCATCAGCCCCTATTATACTCCTGCTCTTCCCTCACATTCAGAATCCTGCACATTCTGTGTTTATTACCTGTCCCCTCGCACTTGATTGATAGCCTTTTCTCTCTAAGAAATCGGGGCTGTCTGGCATTGGGAGCATAGAGAGAAGTGAGGGTGACACATTTATAATGAATTTTCCTAACTAGAATCCAATATCTACCATTGCAATCCACCCACTTGCTTTCCAGGTGAAAGGGGCAGTATCTATGGGAAATGATGGCTACACCACAGGAGATAGAGCAGGTTGGGTAGTTATTGGTAAACTGAGGGGGAGAGTGCAATGGAACATGTGATTCCTGAGTGGCTACCACCGCCGCCTTCTGGTCAGCGAAATATTTTAATGCAAGACGTCTCTTACGGGGAGAATAAAGACCTTTTACATTAAGACTTAAAAACGTCGCCGTGATAGAGAGAGATCAGATCATGCTATGAAACATCTAGGACCATCTGTGTAAAGTCCAATAGAGTCTGTAGGGCGTGTGCATACTTCAAACTATCAACATAAGAAATAAAATAGGGAACAAATATGGGAGACAAACAGAAATAGCGTCCGTAAAGGAGCTATAGATTCCGTCACTAGGGTACCGTGACAGAAAGGTAGAAAAAGGTGGTGGTCGGGCCTAAAAGGGAAACCCACCGACTACCCCAAGTAGCCATACGAGAGTGCAAAATCTAGTCAGCATAGTAACAATTGTAGAAAGAAATATCAAATCTCAATGTAACCAATGTATCCTAAGGAGGTAAAGGCCAGGAACATGGCCTGATATCCAATGTAGGTTCTACCAACACCGTTATAAGGGCAACAGGAAGTTACATGAATCAGTCATGCTTTACCTGAACACCCAAACATTCTAGAAAGATATTATGAAACGTAACAGTGGAAAGAATGTCAGACCATATAGCAATTATATAGCACAGGAAATAAAGATAAAAATATACGTTTTATACCCATAACAAGAGCAAATAAATCTGGGCCAAAAATAGATCCATGCCCAGTAACTTAGTCCCAGTTGGCACATGTTACAGTAGGAAACAGACTCTGAGTGTCTGTAACAGTCTTACTCCTTTATCATATTACTTGGAGACGGAAGACAACTCCTCCGGTAATGGTTTAGGTAAAGTGTCATGAAGGGCTGTCAACAGGAATGTCCCACTTTTTCAGAATAGCAGGGCCATCCTCGGGTGAAGGTATCACTGTGAAGGCGCCGTATCGCATTACAATAAGCTTAGTAGGAAAGCCCCATTTGTATTGCACATTTCCTTGGGTGGAATAGATGCCTTTTGGCCAGCGTCACAGGAGAAATATACGTAAATAGCGCAGATTATCCAGGCACTAAGCTGTGGATGAGGAAGACAAAGCGGCTTGTAGAATGCGTTCTTTAATGTGAAAAAGTGGACCCCGAGCAGAGTGTGCTTGGATAGAGGCCTGTTTGGACTTTGGGAGTCTATGGATCCTATCAATAAGATGGTCAGCAGCAGAAGCCTTCGGTGAAAGTTTCTGAAAAGAGGACCGTGGCATAATCATAAAGCTCTGCATTTGTAACAGAATCCGGAACGCCCATTATTCTGATATTATTTCTCCGAGACCAGTCTTCTAAATCAATGACTTTATCACGAATAGAGACCAGGTCTTCCTGAAGGGTGTCATGTGCTGAAATCAGATCTTTGTGAGACGCAACAATCTCTTTCATCTTAGTCTGTATGAGTGCCAATCTCACTGATACTGGACCTCAAAGCTTGAATATTAGAGTTAAGTTCTGAGGTTATTTCAGTCCTTAAATCTAGATAACATAGAATGTATAGAGCGTAGAGTAACAGGACCATCTAGAGTGTCTTAAGATGTGTTCAGCCATTACAGCTGGGCTGTGCGTCTGACAAGAAGAAGCAGATGATGTTGTATCAGTCTCAGAAGGACCAACTGAATTTGAGGTACCAAACAGATGCACAGGTGGGGCCGATTTGGTACCTTCTTAACCTTTTTTGAAGGCATGGTAAGCTATCAGGTAAGGTAGATAAGAAGCCCCTTAGTGAGGAGAGATCCAGAAAACACATCTAGATGGACTCAGGCCACGGACCTCTTATTTATTATTTTATATACTAACAAGTGTGGTACATCCCTGCAAAGGCAGATCCAATCTCTTTCTCATCAGACTCTGCTGTCTTCCCTGCACTCTCAGATGTTTACTGTTGCCAGTAGCACACGTATGAGAAGCAGAAGTATGGCGGCAGCTGTATAGATTCTGATATGTCATTCTCTATATCATACTTATCGTACACACATCATCCTTATTACTATTGAGAGAATAGAGGTAAAACACTGATGATGGGGGTGTAAGAGTGGATTATAACCTAGAAGATGATGATGATTACAGGGTATCATATGGCGTATTGCATGTAAAGTACCTTGTTCCACACCTACTCTGCTGTAGCAATATACTTTATATAAGGGTTAGTAACACTTGTACAGGCTTACCAGCGTATGAGCACACACATAAAGGAATGCTTCCTTACCAATGCTTCCAGGAGTAACGTTAGGAGACATTTCTCTGACCCATTAGCTTATACGACTGATGTTATTGTTCAGCTAGAATCTCCAGTTCATACGATATGTTCCCCATCCATTGTTTTACATTGGTGCTGACATAGGACTTGCCGAGTGACTACATCTCCATTTATTCTTCATGGTTAGTTACCAGTACAAGAGAGAGATATATCTAAGTCTTGTTATAATATTACATTTGTTATTGTGAGTGTTCTCAGGAGGGTGGACACAATGATAGTCTGACACAATATTATAAAGCTTCATTAAAAGTTATGTTTTATTATATACACACATTTACAATTAAGTGTCCCAGAGAGTCGTCTTCTCCTATTGTTTACAAGATTAATATTGTTACAGAAAATGTCACATTTCCTTAATGTATTTTATTTCCAGCAGATGGACACACAAGCAGGAATATCACAGAAGGACATCTAATGTTATCCCCGGATTGTGACATAAATGATAATGACAGTAGACAGGATTCTCCAGGAGATAACCCCATTACCCCAATTATACATCCAGCTCTATCAGCTGATCCCTCTGATCCTGGGAAATGTTCTCCTGATCACTCTGATATTGGTGCATCTGTTACAGCTCTGACAGTAGATATGGAGTTTCCCTGTTCTATAGATGCCAAATGTTTTATACAGAACACAAAGCTTATTATCCATCAGCCAGCTAAGGCAGGTAAGAGGCCATTTCCATGTTCTGAGTGTGAGAAATGTTTTACACAGAAATCAGATCTTGTTAAACATCAGAGAAGTCACACCGGTGAGAGGCCATTTTCTTGCTCTGAGTGTGCGAAGTGTTTTATCCAGAAATCACATCTTGTTATACATCAGAGAAGTCACACAGGTGAGAGGCCATTTCCATGTTCTGAGTGTGGGAAATGTTTTATCCAGAAATCACATCTTGTTATACATAACAGAAGTCACACAGGTGAGAACCCATTTTCTTGCTCTGAGTGTGCGAAGTGTTTTATCCAGAAATCACATCTTGTTATACATCAGAGAAGTCACACAGGTGAGAGGCCATTTCCATGTTCTGAGTGTGGGAAATGTTTTGCACGGAAATCACATCTTGTTGCACGTCAGCAAAGTCACAAAGATGAGAAGCCATTTCCATGTTCTGAGTGTGGGAAATGTTTTACACGGATATCACATCTTGTTACACATCAGAGAAGTCACACAGGTGAGAAACCATTTTCTTGCTCCGAGTGCGGGAAATGTTTTACACAGAAATCACATCTTGTTAAGCATCAGCGAAGTCACACAGGTGAGAATACATTTCCATGTTCTGAGTGTGGGAAATGTTTTACACATAAATCACATCTTGTTACACATCAGAGAAGTCACACAGGTGAGAAACCGTTTTCTTGCTCCGAGTGCGGGAAATGTTTTACACAGAAATCACATCTTGTTAATCATCAGCGAAGTCACACAGGTGAGAATACATTTCCATGTTCTGAGTGTGGGAAATGTTTTACACAGAAATCAGATCTTATTAAACATCAGAAAACTCACACAGGTGAGAAGCCATTTCCATGTTCTGAGTGTGGGAAATGTTTTGCACGCAAAGCAGATCTTGTTAAACATCAGAGAACTCACACAGGTGAGAAGCCATTTTCTTGCTCTGAATGCGGGAAATGTTTTACACAGAAATCAAATCTTGTTAAACATCAGCGAAGTCACACAGGTGAGAATCCATTTCCATGTTCTGAGTGTGGAAAATGTTTTGCATACAAATCAGATCTTGTTAAACATCAGAGAAGTCACACAGGTGAGAAGCCATTTTCTTGCTCTGAGTGTGGGAAATGTTTTACCTGGAAATCACAACTTTATACACATCTTCGAAGTCACACAGGTGAGAAGCCATTTCCATACTCTGAGAAGTAAATCAGCTCTTGTAGACATCAGTCAGGTGAGAAACCATTTTAATCTTCTGGGGTATACTTATTGCCATATGATGTTCTTCAAGATTCTTATCCTATCTCCTATGCTTTTTGCAATATACATGCTACCGCATGGTGAAATAATCAGACGTCATGTACTCATCTACCACTGCTATGAAGATGATCTGTCTTTTGCTCAGGGTACTGAGAACCCAGTACCAATCCTAAATGGTTGTCTAGTTGAGCTCCAGGTGTGGGTGATGCCAGTTGGCTGTGACTCAGTCCTGGTGAAACAGGTCTATCATAAGATAGAAGCTCACCAACAAAGGGCAGGGCTACAGTTCAGCTTTGCAAACCAACCAGACTTACGCTTGGAGGTTCAGAGTTATAAAATGCGGATCATGTGTGGAATCTTGGTGTCCTGGATTGTGGAGTGAAACTTAGACATCACGTATCAGCCACAATCAGATCCTCATCTGAGGAACAGAGCCAGACTCCAGCACTTATTTCCCTCAGAAGATCTACCTACAGTCATACATACACTTGTATCATCACACATAGACTACTGCAATGTCCTCTACCTGGATCTCCTAGCAATAGAATTGCACCGCTTGTAGCTTGTACAGATTGCAGCAGCCAGTCTGTTACCTAACCAGCCCGTTCCTGCCACATAACACCCATTCTCTACTCCCTTCACCGGCTGCCTGTAAGATGGTGACTCTATTACATAATCTTACTGACTCCCAATCCTACATGATCAGGATCCATGGTAACAGAAGCAGCTTCTGCCTCATTACTGCCCTGCTTTCTTACTTCCATCTGCAGATGAAGGACTCTTACCAGCAGTACCAAGAATCTCCAAGCAGTGCTGAGATGTCAGAGGGGGAGACAGAGTGGTGGCACTAGTGCTGTAGTGGGGCCTGCCGAAGGCACTGTCAGTGGGTAATATTGTCCTCAAGCAGTGCTGAGGTGTCGGGGGGAGACACAGTGGCTGGCAGTAGTGGGGGGAGACAGTGCGGGTGACAGTAGCCGCGGGGAGACAAGGTGGGTGGCAATAGTGGGGGGAGACAGGGTGGGCGGCAGTACTAGGGGGAGACAGGGCGGATGGCAATAGAGGAGGGAGACAGGGTGGTTAGTAGTAGTAGGGACTGCAGGAGGCAGTGACTCTGAGAATCTTGTCCCCAAGCAGAGCTAAGGTGTCAGGGAGGTGGGGCGGGTGGCAGTAGTGGGGGGGTGACAGTAGTGGGGGGAGACAGGGTGGGTTGCAGTAGTGGTGGGAGACTAGGTCGGTGGCAGTAGTGAGGGGAGACGGGACTGGCAGTAGTGGGAGAGACAGGACTGGCAGTAGTTGTGTGTGTTCTGTGTAATAATCCTGAAAGTAGTGCTGCTACCGATCTCATATCATTTGTAGTAACTTGGAAAAGATGAGATGTGAGGTGCACTCTGGAAGC
This sequence comes from Pseudophryne corroboree, assembly GCF_028390025.1. Lineage (NCBI taxonomy): Eukaryota > Metazoa > Chordata > Amphibia > Anura > Myobatrachidae > Pseudophryne > Pseudophryne corroboree. The sequence continues at coordinate 2,952,483 of NW_026967574.1, read as the reverse complement.
TTATAGGGGGTTAATCAGAGATGATCGCAGATGTGACATCACAGCCCCCCGGAGAATGGTCCCGGCCCGCCCGCGTTCACACCTCAGGGATGCGACCGCAATGTGTGTGTCTGCGTGGCCGCTGCGCATGTGTATTTTGCCACCACCAGCAAACTGCTGCGGGCCGCTATTGCGGCTGGGTCTGAATGACCCCCATAGGCTTTTGGCTCCTGATATGTATCTGTTTTACTTACCTGCAATACTATAATGTAACTTGAATTGTTTCTGTGCTTTAAGGATATTTCTCTTATGTCCTAGAGGATACTGGGGTTCCATTTAGTACCGTGGGGGTATAGACTGGTTCACTAAGAGCCAAGGACACTTTAAGAGTTTAACACTGTGTGCTGGCTCCTCCCTCTATGCCCCTCCTACCAGACTCAGTTTAGTTTATGTGCCCGAAGGAGCCGGTCACAGCTAGGGGGGCTCCTAGGAGTTTTCTTAGTTTTATTGTGTTCTAGAGTTTGTTATTTTACAGGAGGCTGTTTGGCACCAGTCTGCCGGCTTCATGGGACTTAGGGGGGAGAATGGCCGAATTAATACAGAGTTAATGGCTCCATTACTCCACTGACAGGACACTGAGCTCCTGAGGGAAATGTCCGCAAGCCCCACCATGGCGACCGCACACTCCCGCAGCACGCCGCCACCCTTAACAGCCAGAAGACATGAAGAGTGGTAAGTACAGCGCCGGCGTCCCAGTTAGTGGGTCACCGGCGGGTATGGCAGCACAAGGGTGGGAGCGCAGCTCTGGTTGCAGGCTGCGCTCCTGCAAGGCTCAGCAACATATTTTTCTGCCCTATGAGGGGTGTTCGGAAGCCAATAAGACTACCCTACACTGGTCTGACTGGGGCTGTATCCCACTCTCAGACATAATACCACAAGGCCAGTATAAACAAAAGGGCGGGAAGCTGCGCGTCATTACAGGGGGGCGGGGCTTCCACTCAGGGCAGACCCAGCAGCTCACCAGCGCCATTTTCTCCTTGCAGATCTCACTACAGGATGCTGACAGAGAAGCGCTGCCCCTCCAGACAACTCCAGCAAACCTCTGCGGTACCAGGGGGTTATAGAGGGGGGAGTGTAATTAAATGGTACTAGCTACCCTATTGAGGGTAGCTGGTCAGCGCCGGGCTTTTATCATAATATTAGGCAGATAGGGCACTGTGTGGGTTGTCCCTCATACTCTGTGACACTCTGACGGTGCTGTGGGGGAAGCTGACATTTTCCTGTGTGTGTGTGCGCATATATCTCACATTACCATGGCAAGGGACTGTGGGGGTCATTCCGAGTTGATCGCTCGCTAGCTAGTTTTAGCAGCCGTGCAAACGCTATGCCTCCGCCCACTTGGGAGTGTATTTTAGCTTGGCAGAAGTGCGAACGCATGTGCAGCTGAGCGCTGCAAAAACAGTTTGTGCAGTTTCTGAGTAGCTCTGAACCTACTCAGCACTAGCGATCACTTCAGCCTATTCGTGTCTGGATTTGACGTCATACACCCGCCCAGCCATGCCTGCGATTTTTCAGACATGCCTGCGTTTTTGCAAACACTCCCTGAAAATGGTCAGTTGACACCCAGTAACGCCCCCTTTCTGGCAATCTTCTAGCAGCCTACTGTTAGGCGCCGGGGTCCGCTTGTCCGCGCGACCCGGTGCCTAGCAACTAGGGACGCCGTGCACGTACAGCCTCCTGCTCCCTAGCAACGCTAGACACCGGGCGCGCTGAAGCTGCACGGACCCTAGCAACGGGGACGCCACTGGCGGACCGCTTTCCCCGTTGCCGGGTTTTAGGATTTAATGCGTTCACCTGTTCTCTGGCCGTGCAGCAAGGCAGCTGCACGGCATTTAGTCCAATCAGCCTCTAAACAGCTGATTGGAGGACTCCCTGTTAAGTACACTCCCAGGGCTTCTCACAGACGCCGGTAATAGCTTCCTGCATGCTGCCTTTGTTTGCTGAGAGTCCGTTTCCAGTCCTGCTGTATCCGGTCATTCCAGTCCTCTGAAGTCCTGTACTCGGGAGTTATCATCTCGTCCCTGGAGTCCTGACTGATCACCGTTTAACATCCAGTGGTGTTCGTGAGTCGCGGCTCTGCAGTGTGTAGCGGCTCGGCCGCTTTACCCTTTATATTTTGTGTTTGGAGCATTTGCGGAGGGTTCCGCTTCCACAGGTCCACTCTGGTATTCGGCGGTGGCGGGTAGGAGTATTGGACAAGTGGATTTTGGTTGTCCTTTTCCCTGGCGGTTTCTCCGCACATACTTTAGATTTTTAGTTAGCTCGTAGCCCCTGGCCTGTTTGTTTAGTTAGAGGGCCTCTTGTTATCATCCTGTCTCGGATTTCCCTTTGTCTCTCACTAAGACCGGGGGGCATCGGAGTTGGGCAGACATAATCCGCCCTTCAAATGCGGCTGCCAAGGGCTCAAGAAACCATAGTCTCGCAAGGGATTTCTGACAGCACGGGTAAGACAACCGAGTTAGGGCGCCAGGGGCTATTCCCTTTTCCAGCATTCCGTTCCAGTGCTCCGGTCCTTGCCATAAGATCTCCTCTGACCAGGAGTGCTGGAATCATAACATTATTACCGGCCAAACCAAAAATTTAAATTAAACAGGGTTTAATTTTTTCATTTTCATTCAGTTTTATTAAGGTTTTTTGGCCTCATGAATCCGACTGGTTTAGGGCCGAATCCTGGTCAGCTCATAGTCAATCAGATTCAAGAACTTACTCAGATGGTTCAGAAACTTTCTCTTCGGGTGAAGTCGCAGGAAGATCTTTTGCGAGCCTCCCCAAGGGTAGTCCCTGAACCAAAGATGCATTTGCCTGACCGTTTTTCTGGTGATAGAAAAGATTTTTTAATTTTAAAGAATCCTGTAAACTTTATTTTCGTTTAAGACCAACTGCCTCTGGTACTGAATCTCAGCGGGTTGGGATTATTATTTCTTTACTCCAGGGGGATCCTCAGACCTGGGCATTTGGTTTAAAGGCAGAGGATCCTGCGTTGTTGTCAGTAGACTTTTTTTTAAGTCTTTAGGGCTTTTGTACGATGACCCAGATAGAGAGGCGTCTGCTGAAAGTCAGCTGCGCGCTCTCAAACAAGGTAGAAATCCTGCAGAGGTTTATTGTACTGAATTTCGCCGTTGGTCAAACGACTGTGGCTGGAATGACCCAGTCCTGCGCAGTCAGTTTCGCCTCGGCTTATCAGAGTCTATAAAAGACAGTCTCCTCCAGTACCCCGCTACTGAGACACTCGATAAACTCATGGAGCTTTCTATTAAGATTGATCGGCGTCTCAGAGAGCGGAGGGCTGAAAGAGGAGCACCTGTAAGATCAAGTCCGTGTTTATATTCCATTCCTGAAGACGTAGAGGAGCCCATGCAGATGGGTCTCTCTCTGCTGTCTCCTGAGGAAAGAGCCAGAAGGCAAAATTCTGGTCTTTGTCTGTACTGTGGGGGTAAGGGACATTTTGCTCCTAACTGTCCGAACAAGTCGGGAAACGCTTTGACCAGGTGAATTGTGAGGGGCTTCACCTAGGTCTGCAGCTTATCTCCTCGAATAACTCCCTTTTAGTCCCAGTTAAGGTTTCCTTTGGCAGCCTTAGTTCTTTGGTGTCGGCTTTTGTCGACAGTGGAGCTGCAGGAAACTTTATGGATTTAACTTGGGCTAAGGCCTTAGGCCAGTGGTTCCCAAACTGTGTGCCGTGGCACCCTGGGGTGCCGCGGGACACTTGCAGGGGTGCCTCAGGTTGGTGGTCAAGGACCAATTCAAACTATTTATTGTCATTTTAATAGGCAAAACCAGTGCTGATGGCTTCCAGTTATAAAATATGTGGACAAACAAAAGCAAATCTTGTCCCTCACCACATAACTGACCCTAAGGATGACATATAAACATAATTTACTTAATCTAATATTTTTTTCGAAATTTCTCAATAAGAAACTTGTGGCCTAGGGGTGCCGTGAAAAAAAATCTGACACTCCAGGGTGCCGTGACTCACAAAAGTTTGGGAACCACTGCCTTAGGCATTCCTCAGTTACCTTTGGGTAGGTGTGTCACCATGCATGGCTTAGATGGGAATCCACTGTCCAATGGGGTTATTTCTCTCCGTACACCCCCTGTATTACTTACAGAAGGAGCTCTACATTCTGAAAAAATCGAGTTCTAGCTTACTCATTGCCCAGCAGTTACAGTTGTTCTGGGTCACCCTTGGCTGGCCTTTCATAATCCAACCATTGATTGGCGGTCAGGGGAGATTTCACAATGGGGTACTTTTTGTGCTAAGGAATGTATTACGTTTCCAGTCAGAGTAGCAGCTATCATTCCAGAACTCATTCCTGTGGAATACCAGGAGTTTGCTGATGTCTTTTCCAAAGGCAATGTGGACATTCTGCCTCCCCATCGGCCTTATGATTGTGCTATTGAGCTAATTCCTGGTGCCGCTTTGCCAAAGAGAAGACTATATGCATTATCCGGGCCAGAAACTGCAGCTATAAATGATTATGTTAAGGAGAGCCTAGAGAAAGGATTTATTAGACCATCAAAATCTCCTTTAAGTGCAGGCTTCTTCTTTGTGGAGAAAAAGGATGGCTCGCTTAGACCTTGCATTGACTTTAGAGCCCTGAATAAGATCTCAGTTAAAAACACTTATCCTTTGCCGCTGATTTCTGTACTCTTTGATCAGTTACGTTCGGCTGTGATTTTTTCTAAAATTGACCTTAGAGGAGCGTACAACCTCATCCGAATTAAATCTGGAGATGAGTGGAAGACGGCCTTCAGTACTCAGTCGGGTCACTACGAGTACCTAATGATGCCGTTCGGCTTGTCTTATGCTCCAGCAGTTTTTCAAGACCTCATTAACGATGTGCTCCGTGACTTCCTAGGGAAATTCGTGGTCGTTTACTTAGACGACATCCTGATTTATTCTGAATCAATGGAACAACATGTTACCCAGGTGCGTCTGGTTCTTCAGAAGTTACGTGAGAATCATTTATATGCCAAACTGGAGAAGTGTGAGTTTCACGTCACGGAAGTATCTTTTTTAGGGTACATTATTTCCCCTCAGGGATTTTCCATGGAACCAAAGAAGCTCCAGGCCATCCTTAGTTGGGCGCAACCCACCAATTTAAAAGCAATTCAGCGCTTTTTAGGGTTTGCGAATTATTATAGGAGGTTCATTCATTCTTTTTCTGACCTGGTTGCTCCCATTGTAGCTTTGACAAAGAAAGGAGCGGATCCTACCAACTGGTCGCGTGAAGCTGAGTTGTCCTTCCGGGCCTTGAAACAAGCTTTTGTCTCGGCTCCAGTCCTCAGACATCCCAATCCGGAATTGCCCTTTGTTGTGGAGGTTGATGCCTCGGAGGTTGGAGTGGGGGCTATCCTTTCTCAAAAGGATCCTGAGTCTCTGGAGTTACATCCTTGTGCCTTTATGTCCAGTAAATTCTCCTCCGCTGAATCCAACTATGACGTTGGTAATCGGGAGTTACTGGCGGTAAAGTGGGCTTTCGAGGAGTGGAGGCATTGGCTGGAGGGAGCAAAACATACTATTTCAGTATTGACTGACCATAAAAACCTGCAATACATTGAATCGGCTAAGCGGCTTAATGCCCGGCAGGCACGTTGGGCTTTATTTTTTACTCGTTTAAAATTTATAATAACTTTCAGGCCTGGTTCCAAGAATACTAAGGATGATGCCCTGTCACGCAGCTTTCTTCCGGTTCACAATAACAGTCCGGTTACTCCCATACTTCCATCTTCGGTCATCTGGGCAGGCCTCAAACAAGATTTATTTACCCAGTTAAAACAGCTTCAACACCAAGCTCCTGGAAATACTCCTGCTGGTCGTCTTTACGTTCCTGAGTTTTTGAGAGCTACTGTTTTAACGGAATTCCATGATAACAAAGTTTCCGGGCATCCGGGAATCTCTAAGACTTTGGAGTTAGTCTCTCGCTCAGTATGGTGGCCTGGTCTTTCTAAAGACGTTAAGGTGTTTGTTTATTCATGTCAGGTTTGTGCACAGCATAAGGTTCCCCGTTCCTTGCCTATCGGGCAACTTATGCCCTTAAATGTTCCTCTCAGGCCATGGTCTCATATTTCCATGGATTTTGTGGTTGACATTCCCCTTTCAGCCGGATTCCGAGTCATATGGGTGGTAGTGGACCGTTTTAGCAAGATGGCTCATTTTATTGCTCTTCCCCGATTGCCTTCTGCCCAAGGGTTGGCAGTTTTGTTTCTCCGCCATGTTTTCAGACTTCATGGGTTGCCTACTGATATTGTTTCTAATCGGGGTCCACAATTCATTGCACAATTCTGGAAATGTTTTTGTGCCTCATTAAAGATGAAATTGTCATTAACATCCGGTTACCACCCACAATCCAACGGGCAAACCGAGCGAGTTAACCAATCATTGAAACAGTATTTGCGCTTGTATTCAGCCAAACTCCAGAATGATTGGTCCGAGTTTCTTCCGTTGGCGGAGTTTGCTTACAATAATTCTTGTCATTCCTCCACTAAAGAGTCTCCATTCTTTTCAGTTTTTGGTTTTCACCCCAGAGCTAATTCTTTTTTTCATCATTCCTCAGTCTCCTCGCTAACCTTAACCTCCCATCTCAGAGCCATTTGGAAAAAAGTGCACCTTGCTCTCAGAAAAGCGACTTTCGAGAGAAGAAATTTTCTGACAGGCTCCGACGTCCTTGCACTTTTAAGGTGGGAGATAGGGTATGGTTGTCGACTCGTAACATCAGGCTTTGAAAATCCTCGGCTAGATTGGGACCCAAATTTATTGGGCCATTTCTTATTATTAAAAGAGTCAACCCAGTTGGCTTTCGGTTACGTTTACCAAGATCTCTCAGGATTGGAAATACGTTTCATTGTTCCCTGTTGAAACAATACGTTTCTTCCAGTAGATTTCCTCGGAGGATCTCTCAGGGTAGATCTCCGGTGGATGTACAGGGACAACAGGAGTTCTTGGTGGAGAAGGTTCTCGATTCCAAATTGTCCCGGGGCCGGCTTTATTTTCTGGTTCACTGAAGAGGCTATGGTCCGGAGGAAAGGTCTTGGGTCCTGGATAAGGATCTTCATGCCCCGAGGATCAAGAGGGCATATTTTCGGGAATTTCCTCGGAAACCTGGCTTTAGGGGTTCCTTGACCCCTCTTCAAGGGGGGGGTACTGTTAGGCGCCAGGGTCCGCTTGTCCGTGCGACCCGGCGCCTAGCAACTAGGGACGCCGTGCACGTACAGCCGCCGGCTCCCTAGCAACGCTAGATACCGGGCGCGCTGAAGCAGCACGGACCCTAGCAACGGGGACGCCACTGGCGGACCGCGTTCCCCGTTGCTGGGTTTTAGGATTTAATGCGTTCACCTGTTCTCTGGCCGTGCAGCAAGGCAGCTGCACGGCATTTAGTCCAATCAGCTGATTGGAGGACTCCCTGTTAAGTACACTCCCAGGGCTTCTCACAGACGCCGGTAATAGCTTCCTGCATGCTGCCTTTGTTTGCTGAGAGTCCGTTTCCAGTCCTGCTGTATCCGATCATTCCAGTCCTCTGAAGTCCTGTACTCGGGAGTTATCATCTCGTCCCTGGAGTCCTGACTGATCACCGTTTAACATCCAGTGGTGTTCGTGAGTCGCGGCTCTGCCGTGTGTAGCGGCTCGGCCGCTTTACCCTTTATATTTTGTGTTTGGAGCATTTGCGGAGGGTTCCGCTTCCACAGGTCCACTCTGGTATTCGGCGGTGGCGGGTAGGAGTATTGGACAAGTTGATTTTGGTTGTCCTTTTCCCTGGCAGTTTCTCAGCACATACTTTAGGTTTTTAGTTAGCTCGTAGCCCCTGGCCTGTTTGTTTAGTTAGAGGGCCTCTTGTTATCATCCTGTCTCGGATTTCCCTTTGTCTCTCACTAAGACCGGGGGGCATCGGAGTTGGGCAGACATAATCCGCCCTTCAAACGCGGCTGCCAAGGGCTCAAGAAACCATAGTCTCGCAAGGGATTTCTGACAGCACGGGTAAGACAACAGAGTTAGGGCGCCAGGGGCTATTGTTCTTTCCTGCTCCCTTTTCCAGCATTCCGTTCCAGTGCTCCGGTCCTTGCCATAAGATCTCCTCTGACCAGGAGTGCTGGAATCATAACACCGCCAGTGCAAAGAAAAACTTTGCAAGAACCTGAGCACAACCACAAAGGGCTTTGTACCCATACGTCACATGTGCACAATGTGGGGCATACGCATGCGCAGGAATGCAGTTTTTCACCTGATCGCTGCGCTGCGAAAATCGACAGTGAGCGATCAACTTGGAATGACCCCGTGTGTCTTGTACTGCAGAGTGTTGATCTTCTCCAGGGGAGTCCCTGCTATGTACTCAAAACAGTACACCTTCTCAGGCTTCTGGGTCTGAACCCGTTTGGGTGGACTCCATAAAGGGTATGATATAAAATATCTCTACCAGATTATCCCATACTGAGAAAGACGCGTCATTTTAGATAGAGTCTGTGGAGGATCTGATGAATAGGGATACAGCCCCCACAACTGCGCCTCTCACCCCACCCACGTATCCACAAAAGTGTACACTGGCCCAGATAATGCATGCTGACACTGATACCGATGCCTCAGATACAGGGGATGGTGAGGTGGATCTGGTGGGGAGATGCAACTCCTGCCCGAGGGGTACAAGCTATGATTGAGGCCATTAGGGATATTTTGCAGATAACCGAGAAGGTTTCTGTTCAGGAAGAGGAATCTTATTTTAATATAAAAAATAAATCCTCGGTTACCTTCCCTGCATCAAAGGAGTTAAACTCCCTATTTGAAGGAACCTGGGAAAACCCAGAGAAAAAAAATCCAATTCCCTAAAAGGCAACTCATTTCTTTCCCTTTCCCTCAGGAGTATAGGAAGAAGTGGGAAAACCCACCTATTGTGGATGCCTCTGTGTCTAGATTGTCAAAAAAGGTTGTTTTACCTGTCCCTGGTACAGCCTCCTTAAAGGAGCTGGCTGACCGCAAGATTGAGACTACGCTCAAATCACTATACACTGCTACAGAAGTGGTTTAGAGACCCACTATTGCTTGGGCGTGGATTTCTAGGGCCATAGTAAAGTGGTCAGGCACCTTACTAAATGATTTAGATTCCATGAATAGGAGTGACATTGACATGTTTTTACATCACATACAGGATTCTGCAGGCTTCATGGTGGAGGCCATGAAGGAAATTGGCCTGCTTAATGCAAGGGCCACAACTATGGCAGTTTCGGCATGCAGGGGACTGTGGCTTCGCCAATGGACTGTGGACACAGAATCCAAGAAAAGTGTGGAGATCCTGCCCTTCACAGGTGAGGCCCTGTCTGGGGACACACTGGATATGTGGATATCCAAGGCAGCTGCAGGTAAGTCGACATAGGTTAAAAGATTTCAGTCACATCTGGGCGACATCATGCCTAGACCCCTGGATAAAAGATATTATTGACCAGGGGTATAGACTGGAGTTTCAAGAACTCTCACCTCACAGATTCATCAAATCAGGCTTACCAGCTTCTCAGGAAGACAGTACAATCCTGCAGAAGGCTATTAAAAAATTGGTACAAACACAAGTCATTGTTCCAGTTCCACCACAACTACAGAACAGTGGTTATTACTCCAATCTGTTTGTGGTACCGAAACCGGACGGTTCATTCAGACCGATATTGAACCTAAAATCCTTGAACCCTTACTTGTGGGTATTCAAATTCAAGATGGAGTCTCTGAGAGCGGTAATCTCAGGTCTGGAGGAGAGGGAATTCCTAATATCCCTTGATATCAAGGATACACACCTTCACATTCCGATCTGGCCGCCTCACCAGACTTATCGAAGGTTTGCACTACAGGACTGTCACTATCAGTTCCAGGCACTGCCATTTGGCCTCTACAGCACTGAGGGTGTTCACCAAGGTCATGGAAGAGCTGATGCTCCTCCTCAAGCAGTGAGTGAACATAATTACATATCTGGATTGTCACAATCCGGGTATTTGGACGCCATTACTTACCCTTCAGATGCCTCCTGAGGCGGGCTCAGCGTTCCAGGACCGGATTCCGCTGTTCCTGAGTTTCCACATGCAGAGTGTCAGAGTGGTGTTTTCATCAGCCGCGGCCTCCGCTGTGCCCGCGTGGTTAAATGTGCATCTATCAGCCTGGCGTCTCCTGTCTCCGGTGGCCGGCGCCGCCATTACTGTTTCCCAGACCACATGGATTACAAACCAAACTTCCCTCCAAGTGTCTGCATGGGCGCAGCCATCTTGGATTATGTCATCTGATCATTTCCACCAATCTGCTGTCTGTATTATTGATTTGCATAATTGCCTAGCCAACCCCTTCCTTGCTGCAGGTATAAGTAAGCTGTGCCTGAGCAAGGAAGACGTCAGTGCTTTGGTTGTCAAACCTAGTTCCTGTTTGTCTCTCTTCTATGATTGTCTTCCAGGTTCCAGCTCCTGTCTCAAGACTTCCACCATAGAGACCCGCACCAGCATTCCACCTGCGGTGTAGCCTGACTCTCCAATCCATTGTGGATTCATCTGTTTCCAGCTGCAACACTACCTGCTTCCAGCCTCAGCTTCCAGCAGAGTACAGCTTCCCTTAAAGGGCCGGTGTCCTTTCTACACTTTACCACTCTCCACCGGAATTATTATTTCTCCGCTCTCAAGTTCTACATTTCAGTTCACATTTCATCGCTCCCAAAGTTCATTTATTATTTAACTGGTTCCAGCCAGTATCCACTCCATGCTAACAACAGTCTGGTTCCAGCCAGTATCCACAGCAGCTGTTTTACCTTCAGCAACCCAGCTCTTCCTGGAACACCAGCTGGTACAATCCTGGATTATCTCCATTGCTACAGCCGGGCCTGGTAAGGACTTTCCATCTAGAAGATCATAAGAACTATCTCACACTACCAGTGCCCTGTGGCTCCTGCCATGCTGTAGTACTCAGGAACTGTATTTATTCTTTGCTGACTTTTACGTTTTCTTTTATTGCTGCTGTGATGCGGAGTTGTCATAATAAACATCATTGACTTTTATCCAAGTTGTCGTGGTCACGCCTTCGGGCAGTTATTATTGTTACTTACATGTCCAGGGGTCTGATACAACCTCCCAGGTTCCGGTACATCTCAGCCCCTACAACTGAGGCTGCCTCCCGTCAGCTCAGGCCCTCAGTTGTGACAGTAAGCACTGACCTAATGAATCCAGCCGGAGACCAGGATCAAGCGGCCAGGCCGATGCAAGAACTGGCAGCCCGACTAGAACATCAGGAGGCTGCACAGGGCCACATCATCCGCTGTCTCCAGGATCTCTCTACTCGGCTGGATGGGATTCAGACAACTCTCCGTGGATCAGGCGCGTCTGGTGCGTCAACCACAGTGACTCCAGCTATAACCCCACCCACCTTACCCATTTCTGCTCCACGTCTTCATCTTCCAACGCCAGCAAAATTTGACGGATCTCCAAGATTCTGCAGGGGATTTCTCAACCAGTGTGAGATTCAGTTTGAGCTACAACCTGGCAATTTTCCCAGTGACCGTACAAAAATTGCCTACATTATTTCTCTTCTCAGTGGCTCAGCCCTTGATTGGGCATCACCGTTATGGGAGAGGTCCGACACCCTGCTATCTTCTTACACTGCATTCGTGTCAACATTCAGGCGCATCTTCGACGAGCCAGGCCGGGTAACTTCAGCTTCGTCTGAGATTCTCCGTTTACGCCAGGGATCACGTACTGTAGGACAATATCTTATACAGTTCCAGATCCTGGCATCCGAACTGGCATGGAACGACGAGGCCCTGTATGCTGCATTCTGGCATGGTTTATCCGAGCGTATTAAAGATGAATTAGCTACCAGAGACTTACCCTCCAAGTTAGATGAGCTAATCTCACTTTGTACGAAAGTTGACTTACGTTTCAGAGAGAGAGCAACTGAGCGTGGAAGATCATCTGCTCCAAAATCTTCTGCTCCTCCTCCTCGTCAACTGTCACCATCTAAAGATGAGCCCATGCAACTTGGCCGTTCCCGTTTAACTCCTGCTGAGCGCCGAAGACGTCTCTCCGAGTTTCTCTGTCTGTATTGTGCAGCTCCGTCTCACACCATTAATGCCTGTCCCAAACGTCCGGGAAACTCCAAATCCTAGCTCGCCAAGGAGAGGGCCGGCTAGGAGTAATGATCTCCTCTCCATCTCCTCAAGATTGTAACCTCCCAGTCTCGCTTCAAGTTGCTCAACGTTATCAGAACGTCATTGCCCTCCTGGATTCCGGAGCAGCTGGGAACTTTATTACTGAGGCCTATGTTAAACGGTGGTCCCTACCCACCGAGAGACTTCCTTCGTCCTTTTCCTTAACTGCTGTGGATGGCAGTAAAATTTTTGATACAGTTATTTCTCTAAGGACTCTACCAGTTCGTCTGAGAGTGGGAGTTCTTCATTCCGAACTTATTTCACTTTTAGTGATTCCAAGAGCCACACATCCTGTGGTCCTGGGCCTTCCATGGCTCCGTCTTCACAATCCTACAATTGATTGGACGACTACGCAAATCCTGGCATGGGGTTCCTCCTGTACTAAGACATGTTTATTTAAAGTGTTGCCTGTCTGTTCTTCCTCCCCCAGGTCGTCTGATGTTCCACCTCCTCCATATCAAGATTTCACGGATGTGTTCAGTAAAGCTTCTGCTGATATCCTTCCTCCTCATAGAGAATGGGACTGCCCGATTGATCTCGTTCCAGGGAAGGTTCCACCTCGAGGCCGAACTTATCCGTTGTCTCTCCCCGAGACGCATTCTATGGAGGAATACATTAAAGAGAACCTAGCAAAGGGGTTCATTCGACCTTCTTCTTCTCCAGCCGGCGCAGGCTTCTTTTTTGTAAAGAAGAAAGATGGTGGTCTGCGGCCGTGCATCGACTACAGAGGTTTGAACGACATTACCATCAAGAACCGCTATCCTTTACCCCTGATTACTGAGCTCTTTGACAGAGTTAGCGGAGCTACCATCTTTACAAAGCTGGACCTGAGAGGTGCATACAATCTCATCCGGATCCGTGAGGGTGACGAGTGGAAGACCGCATTTAACACCCGTGACGGACATTATGAGTACCTCGTCATGCCCTTCGGATTGAGCAATGCTCCAGCTGTCTTCCAGCATTTCGTCAATGAGATCTTCAGAGACATTCTATACCGTCATGTCGTGGTCTATCTAGATGATATCCTCATTTTTGCCAACGATTTAGAGGAACATCGTTTCTGGGTAAAGGAGGTTCTGTCCCGTCTCCGTGTCAATCATCTCTACTGCAAATTAGAGAAATGCGTCTTTGAAGTCAAGTCCATTCCGTTTCTAGGGTACATTGTGTCCGGTTCCGGACTAGAGATGGATCCTGAGAAACTACAAGCAATCCAGAATTGGCCGGTACCCTTAACCCTCAAAGGGGTCCAGAGGTTCTTAGGGTTCGCCAATTATTACCGAAAGTTTATACGAGACTTTTCCACCATTGTGGCGCCTATTACTGCTTTCACCAAGAAGGGTGCTAACCCGTCCAAGTGGTCTGAAGAAGCCATGCAAGCTTTTCATCTTTTAAAACAGAGGTTCATCTCTGCACCTGTCCTGAAACAGCCTGACATCGACTCTCCTTTCATCTTAGAGGTGGATGCCTCCTCCGTTGGAGTAGGAGCGGTGTTATCTCAGAGGGCTAAAGATGCTCATTTACATCCTTGCAGTTTCTTTTCACGGAAATTCTCACCAGCGGAGCGCAACTATGCCATTGGCGACCAGGAGTTGCTAGCCATCAAGCTCGCTCTAGAGGAGTGGAGATATCTGTTGGAGGGAGCTTCTCATTCAATCACCATCCTTACAGACCACAAGAACCTTCTATATCTAAAAGGCGCACAATGTCTCAACCCTCGTCAGGCCAGATGGGCACTTTTCTTTTCCAGGTTCGACTTTAAACTCCAGTTCTGTCCGGGCTCTCAGAATCGCAAGGCCGATGCCCTTTCCCGCTCATGGGAGCAAGATAATGAGTCAGAGTCTTCAGACAAGCATCCTATTATAAATCCGTTGGCATTCTCCACGGTAGGGATGGACTCTACGCCCCCATCAGGGAAAAGTTTTGTGAAGCCGACACTAAGGAAGAAGCTCATGCATTGGGCCCATGCTTCCCGTTTTGCCGGACATACAGGTATCCAAAAAACCCTGGAGTTTATCTCTAGGTCCTATTGGTGGCCAACTCTGAAAAAGGACGTTTTGGAGTTTATTGCATCTTGCCCAAAGTGTGCTCAACATAAAGTATCCCGCCAGTCGCCTGCGGGGCAACTGGTTCCACTATCTGTTCCCCGTCGACCATGGACCCATTTGTCGATGGATTTTATTACAGATTTGCCCATGTGCAACAAGTTCAATACCATCTGGGTGGTAGTTGACCGGTTCACCAAGATGGCACACTTCATTCCTCTCACCGGTCTTCCGTCAGCTTCCAAGTTGGCTCAAGTATTCATACAAGAGATCTTCCGACTCCACGGTCTTCCAGAAGAAATTATCTCAGATCGAGGAGTTCAATTCACAGCCAAATTCTGGCGAAGTTTATGTCAAGTCCTCCAAGTCAAGTTAAAGTTTTCCACGGCTTACCATCCTCAGACCAATGGTCAAACTGAGAGGGTGAATCAGGACTTGGAGGCCTTCCTCCGCATCTATGTGTCCTCCTCTCAAGATGACTGGGTTCAATTACTTCCCTGGGCCGAGTTCTGTCATAACAACCAGTATCATTCTTCATCTTCTTCAACACCATTCTTCACCAACTTTGGATTCCACCCTAAAGTCCCTGAGTTCCAACCGCTTCCAGCAACTTCTGTTCCCGCAGTGGATATCACCTTGCATCAGTTTGCCAATATCTGGAAGAGCGTACGATCAGCTCTGCTCAAGGCATCGTTCAGGTACAAGAAGTTTGCGGATAAGAAGCGTCGAGCAGTTCCTGCTCTCAAGGTGGGTGATCGGGTATGGTTATCCACGAAGAATTTGAGGTTAAGAGTTCCCAGTATGAAGTTTGCACCTCGCTACATCGGTCCTTTTAAAATTGATCAAGTCATCAATCCTGTTGCTTACAGACTCCAGTTACCTCCCTTCTTAAAAATACCCAGGACATTCCATGTTTCCCTGTTGAAACCGCTAATCTTGAATCGGTTTCATTCCTCACTTCCACCAACTCCGAAAGTCCAAACTCAACGAGGCGTTGAGTATGAAGTGGCCAAGATCCTGGACTCACGTCACCGTTACGGTCAACTTCAGTATCTCATTGACTGGAAGGGCTATGGTCCTGAAGAACGCTCTTGGACCAATGCCTCTGACGTCCATGCTCCTGCCTTGGTCCGAAATTTCCACGCAAAGTTTCCTTTAAAGCCTAAGAAGTGTCCTGGGGCCACTCCTAAAGGGGGGGGTGCTGTCACGATCCGGGTATTTGGACGCCATTACTTACCCTTCAGATGCCTCCTGAGGCGGGCTCAGCGTTCCAGGACCGGATTCCGCTGTTCCTGAGTTTCCACATGCAGAGTGTCAGAGTGGTGTTTTCATCAGCCGCGGCCTCCGCTGTGCCCGCGTGGTTAAATGTGCATCTATCAGCCTGGCGTCTCCTGTCTCCGGTGGCCGGCGCCGCCATTACTGTTTCCCAGACCACATGGATTACAAACCAAACTTCCCTCCAAGTGTCTGCATGGGCGCAGCCATCTTGGATTATGTCATCTGATCATTTCCACCAATCTGCTGTCTGTATTATTGATTTGCATAATTGCCTAGCCAACCCCTTCCTTGCTGCAGGTATAAGTAAGCTGTGCCTGAGCAAGGAAGACGTCAGTGCTTTGGTTGTCAAACCTAGTTCCTGTTTGTCTCTCTTCTATGATTGTCTTCCAGGTTCCAGCTCCTGTCTCAAGACTTCCACCATAGAGACCCGCACCAGCATTCCACCTGCGGTGTAGCCTGACTCTCCAATCCATTGTGGATTCATCTGTTTCCAGCTACAACACTACCTGCTTCCAGCCTCAGCTTCCAGCAGAGTACAGCTTCCCTTAAAGGGCCGGTGTCCTTTCTACACTTTACCACTCTCCACCGGAATTATTATTTCTCCGCTCTCAAGTTCTACATTTCAGTTCACATTTCATCGCTCCCAAAGTTCATTTATTATTTAACTGGTTCCAGCCAGTATCCACTCCGTGCTAACAACAGTCTGGTTCCAGCCAGTATCCACAGCAGCTGTTTTACCTTCAGCAACCCAGCTCTTCCTGGAACACCAGCTGGTACAATCCTGGATTATCTCCATTGCTACAGCCGGGCCTGGTAAGGACTTTCCATCTAGAAGATCATAAGAACTATCTCACACTACCAGTGCCCTGTGGCTCCTGCCATGCTGTAGTACTCAGGAACTGTATTTATTCTTTGCTGACTTTTACGTTTTCTTTTATTGCTGCTGTGATGCGGAGTTGTCATAATAAACATCATTGACTTTTATCCAAGTTGTCGTGGTCACGCCTTCGGGCAGTTATTATTGTTACTTACATGTCCAGGGGTCTGATACAACCTCCCAGGTTCCGGTACATCTCAGCCCCTACAACTGAGGCTGCCTCCCGTCAGCTCAGGCCCTCAGTTGTGACATGGATGATTTACTGATAAAAGCATCTTCCAGGGAGTGGTTATTGCAGAGTACTACTCTCTCAACTCATCTACTTCAGGATCATGGATGGATTCTGAACCTTCCAAAATCACATTTGGAGCCGACAATGAGACTTCCCTTCTTGGGGATGATACTCGACATGGAAGTTCAGAGGGTGTTTCTTCCATTGGAAAAAGCGTTGGTGATCCAGTCAATGGTCCGGGATCTCCTGAATCCAGCCCGGGTATCGGTTCATTAGTGCATTTGCCTTCTGGTGGAAGATGGTAGCCTCCTATGAGTCACTGCAGTACGGAAGATTCCATGCAAGATTCTTCCAGCTGGATCTCCTGGACAAGTGGTCCAGATCAAATCTTCACATGCACCAGCAGATACGCCTGTCGCCAAAAGCCAGAATTTCTCTTCTCTGGTGGCTGCAGACTTCTCACCTGATCGAAGGCCGCAGGTTCGGGATTCAAAATTGGATTCTTCTACCCACAGATGCAAGTCTTAGAGGTTGGGGAGCAGTCACCCAGGGGGAAAACTTCTAAGGAAAGTGGTCAAGACAGGAAGCCATCCTTACAATAAACATTCTGGAACTAAGGGCCGTATACAATGCCCTTCTACAAGCGGCACATCTTCTGCGAGATCAAGCCATTCAGGTTCAGTCAGACAATGTAACAGCGGTGTCCTACATAAACAGACAGGGCGGAAAGAAGAGCAGAGCTGCACTGTCAGAGGTAGCAAGAATTATTCTCTAGGCAGAAAGACATGCATTGGCACTGTCGGCAATCTTCATTCTGGGAGTGGACTACTGGGAAGCAGACTTCCTCAGCAGACACGATCTCCATCCAGGAGAGTGGGACTTCCACCCGGAGGTCTTCGCGGAGGTAACAAGCAGGTGGGGAGTACCTCAGATAGACATGATGGCCTCTCGTCTCAACAAGAAGCTCAATAAAGGTCCACATTTCAGCCTTGTCCATTTTCTTCCAGAAACAATTGGCTGTTCTCCCTTAGGTTCAGACATAAGGGGTTCTGCACATCCAACCGCCTTTTGTGTTTCCTACGGCACCTGGGATTTTAGTGTGGTGCTACAGTTCCTGCAATCAGATTGGTTTGAGCCTTTACAGGAGGTAGACGTAAAGTTTCTTACGTGAAAGGCTGTCACACTGTTGGCCTTGGCATCAGCAAGACGTGTGTCAGAATTGGCGGCATTGTCGCACAAAAGCCCCTACTTGGTTTTTATGAGGATAGAGCTGAGCTCAGAACGCGTCAGAGGTTTCTTCCTAAGGTCATGCCTGCATTTCATATCAACCAACCTATTGTGGTGCCAGTGGCTACTGACACCTCAGCTTCTTCAAAGTCATTGGACGTTGTAAGAGCTTTGAAGATATATGTGAAGCGGACAGCTCGTCACAGGAAATCGGACGCGCTGTTTGTCCTTTATGATCCCAATAAGATTGGGTGTCCTGCTTCTAAGCAGACAATTGCTCACTGGATCAGGTTTACTATCCAGCATGCTTATTCCACGGCAGGATTGCCGGTTCCAAGATCTGTATAGGCCCACTCTACTCATTCAGTTCTTCGTTTCTTCCTGGGCAGCTGCCCTGGGTGTCTCGGCTCTACAGCTTTGCCGAGCAGCTACTTGGTCAGGTTCAAACACGTTTGCTAAGTTCTACAAGTTCGATACTTTGACCAAACGTTAGGTCCTCAGAGGCCAATCAGTTCTGCAGGACCCTCAGCATTCTCCCTCCCTTCCTCAAGGCACACTAACAGTCCAGGTTTTAGTGATATCCAGGCTTGAACACAGGTGACTTAATTAGCTCAGTTATTTTGATTTCTCTAACGTCCTAGAGGATGCTGGGGACTCCATAAGGACCATGGGGAATAGACAGGCTCCGCAGGAGATAGGGCACTTTAAGAAAGACTTTGGATACTGGGTGTGCACTGGCTCCTTCCTCTATGCCCCTCCTCCAGTTTTACACTGTGCCCAGAGGAGAATGGGTGCACTGCAGGGAGCTCTCCTGAGCTTCCTGCTTAGAAAGCATTTTTGTTAGGATTTTTTCTCTTTTTCAGGGAGCACTGCTGGCAACAGGCTCCCTGCATCGAGGGACTGGGGAGAGAGGAGCAGACCTACTTAAATGATGGGCTCTGCTTCCTTGGCTACTGGACACCATTAGCTCCAGAGGGGGTGAACACAGGTTCGTCCTGGGCGTTCACTCCCAGAGCCGTGCCGCCGTTCTCTTTACAGAGCAGAAGAAACGAAGACAGAAGACGTCTCAGGCGGCAGAAGCCTTCGGTGCTTCACAGAGGTAACGCACAGCACTGCAGCTGTGCGTCATTGCTCCATACACCTCACACACTCCGGTCACTGTAAGGGTGCAGGGGGGCCACCTGGGCAGCAATATAACACCTCTCCTATGGCAAAAAGTATATATACATGTACATGTGGGCACTGTACATGTATATAAAAGAGCCCCCGCCATTGTTTCCTACGTTTGAGCGGGACTGAAGCCCGCAGCCGGGGGGGCGGGGCTTCTCAGTCAGCACTCACCAGCGCCATTTTCTCTCCACAGCACCTGCTTTACACGCGGTGAAAAGGGGTTTGAAAGTAGCGGGGGGGCACATTATTGGCGTTTTATACATTTCACAGCGCTACTGGGAAAAACATTCTGTGTTTGTCTCCAGGGGTATATTGCGCTGGGGTGTGTGCTGGCATACTCTCTCTCTGTCTCTCCAAAGAGCCTAATGGGGAACCTGTCTTCAGAAAAGAGATTCCCTGTGTGTGTGTGAAGTGTGTCGGTACGTGTGTGTCAACATGTTTGATGCGGAAGGCTCATCTAAAGAGGAGGGGGAGAGCATGATTGTCAGGTCGCCGTCGTCAACGCCGACACCGGACAGGGTGGATATGTGGAATGTCTTGAATGCAAATGTAAATTTACTGCATAAAAGATTAGACAAGGCTGAAGCTAGGGATCAGTCAGGTAGCCAGTCCATACCTGTCCTTGTGGCACCAGGTCCTTTGGGGTCTCAAAAACGCACCATATCCCAGATCACTGACACAGATACCGACACAGATACTGACTCTAGTGTCAACTATGAGGATGCAAAATGACAGCCAAAGGTGGCGAAAGGTATTCGTTACATGATTATGGCCATTAAAGAGGTTTTGCATATCACTGAGGAACCCCCTGTCCCTGACACAAGGATACACATGTAGAAAGGGAAAAAGTCTGAAGTCACCTTTCCGTCCTCATTTGAACTAAGCGACTTGTGCGAAAAGGCTTGGGAATTTCCAAATAGGAGACTACAAGTTTCCAAAAGGATTCTCATTGCGTATCCCTTTCCACAAAAGGACAGGATACGATGGGAATCTTCGCCGAAGGTAGACAAGGCGCTGACACGCTTATCCAAGAAGGTGGCACTGCCTTCTCAGGATACAGCTTCCCTCAAGGATCCTGCTGATCGTAAGCAGGAGGTTACCATGAAGCACATTTACACACATTCCGGTACTATCGTTAGACCGGCCATGGCATCGGCCTGGGTTTGTAGTGCTGTCGCAGCATGGACAGATTCCTTATCAACGGAACTTGACACCCTAGATAAGGATACCATTCTAATGACCCTAGAGCATATCAAAGATGCTGCTTTATATATGAGGGATGCTCAAAGAGACATTTGTTTACTAAGCTCCAGAATAAATGCTATGTCTATTTCTGCTAGGCGACTCTTGTGGACCCGACAGTGGATGGGGGATGCCGATTCAAAGCGGCATATGGAGTCGTTGCCTTACAAGGGGGAGGAGTTGTTTGGAGAAGGCCTCTCGGACCTTGTCTCTACTGCTACGGCCGGTAAATCGAATTTCTTACCTTATGTCCCCCCGCAGCATACTAAAAAGGCACCTCATTATCAAATGCAGTCCTATCGTTCCAATAAAAGCAAGAAGGTACGGGGATCGTCCTTCCTTGCTAGAGGAAAAGGCAAGGGAAAAAGCTGCATGCAGCTAGTTCCCAGGAGCAGAAGTCCTCCCCTACATCTGCAAAGTCCACCGCATGACGCTGGGGCTGCCCGGGGGGAGTCAGCTCAAGTGGGGGCACGTCTTTGATTTTTCAACAGGTCTGGGTTCACTCACAGGTGGCTCCCTGGGCTATAGAGGTTGTTTCTCAGGGATACAGGCTGGAATTCGAAGACGTGCCTCCTCGCCGGCTTTTCAAATCGGCTCTGCCAGCTTCCCCGTCAGAGAGGGAGTTAGTGTTGACTGCAATTCAAAAATTGTATCTTCAACAGGTGATAGTCAAAGTTCCTCTTCTCCAGCAAGGAAAGGGGTATTACTCAACCCTGTTTGTGGTCCCGAAACCGGACGGTTCGGTCAGGCCCATTTTTAATCTAAAATCCCTGAACTTGTACTTGAAAAAGTTAAAGTTCAAGATGGAATCGCTCAGAGCGGTCATCTCCAGCCTGGAGGGGGGGGGGATTGGGTGGTGTCCCTGGACATAAAGGATGCATACCTTCATGTTCCGATTTTCCCTCCTCACCAGGCGTTCCTGAGATTTGCAGTACATGACTGTCATTACCAATTTCAGACGTTGCCATTTGGGCTTTCCACAGCCCCGAGAATTCCCTGGTCAGGAACCTATTAAAGCTAAAAAAGGTTTCAGTGCATCACTGCACGCATGTCCTGGGGAAGATGGTGGCATCATACGAGGCCATCCCCTTCGGAGGGTTCCATGCGAGGACCTTTCAATGGGATCTACTGGACAAATGGTCCGGGTCCCATTTACAAATGCAACAAAGGATCACCCTGTCTTCCAGAGCCAGAGTATCTCTCCTGTGGTGGCTGCACAGTGCTCACCTCCTAGAAGGCCGCAGGTTCGGAATTCAGGACTGGATCCTTGTGACCACGGACGCAAGCCTCCGAGGTTGGGGAGCAGTCACACTGGGAAGAAATTTTCAAGGTCTCTGGTCAAATCTAAAGACTTGTCTCCACATCAACGTCCTGGAGTTGAGGGCCATATACAACTCCCTACGCCAAGCGGAGGCATTGCTTTGGAACAAACCGGTCTGATTCAGTCGGACAATGTCACAGCAGTGGCTCATGTAAACCGCCAAGGCGGCACAAGGAGCAGAGTGGCCATGGCCAAAACGACCAGGATTCTTCGCTGGGCGGAAGGCCATGTAAGCACCCTAGCAGCAGTATTCATCCAAGGGGTGGACAACTGGGAAGCGGACTTCCTCAGCAGACATGACCTGCATCCGGGAGAGTGGGGACTTCATCCAGAAGTCTTCGCACAGATCGTGGGTCGGTGGGGACTGGCTCAGATAGACATGATGACTTCCCGTCTCAACAAAAAGCTAAAGCGGTATTGCGCCAGGTCAAGAGACCCTCAGGCGGTAGCGGTGGACGCTCTAGTGACACCTTGGGTGTTCAGGTCGGTCTATGTGTTCCCTCCTCTGCCTCTCATACACAAGGTGTTGAGAATAATAAGACTAAGCAGAGTCAGAACAATCCTCATTGTTCCAGATTTGCCACTAAGGACTTAGTATCCGGATCTGCAAGAGTTGCTCACAGAACATCCGTGGCCACTTCCTCTAAGACAGGGCCTGCTGCAGCAGGGGCCCTGTCTGTTCCAAGACTTACCGCGGCTGCGTTTGACGGCATGGCGGTTGAACGCCGAATCCTAGCGGAAAAAGGTATTCCGGAGGAGGTCATTCCTACGCTAATAAAGGCTAGGAAGGACGTGACATTGAAACATTATCACCGTATATGGCGTGTGCGAGGCCAGGGCTGCTCCTACGGAGGAGTTCCATTTGGGTCGTCTGCTTCACTTCCTGCAAACAGGAGTGGATTTGGGCCAAATTTCGACCTTGTCCATTTTCTTTCAAAAAGAATTGGCTTCTCTTCCTGAAGTACAGACATTCGTGAAGGGGGTGTTGCATATTCAGTCTCCTTTTGTACCTCCGGTGGTGCCGTGGGATCTTTCTGTGGTATTAAGTTTCCTCAGGTCACCTTGGTTTGAGCCACTCAAAACAGTGGAGTTGAAATATCTCACTTAGAAAGTGGTCATGTTGTTGGGCTTGGCTTCGGCAAGGCGTGTTTTGGAATTGGCAGCTTTATCACATAAAAGCCCCTATCTGGTTTTTCACGTGGATAGGGCAGAGTTGAGGACGCGTCCTCAGTTTCTGCCAAAAGTGGTCTCATCTTTTCATATGAACCAACCTATTGTCGTGCCTGTGGCTACACAGGACTTGGAGGATTCTGAGTCCCTGGATGTGGTCAGGGCTTTGAAGATTTATGTGACCAGAAAAGCTAGGATCAGGAAGACTGAATCTCTGTTTGTTCTGTATGCAGCCAACAAAGTTGGCGCTCCTGCTTCAAAGCAGACTATTGCTCGCTGGATCTGTAACACGATTCAGCAGGCGCATTCCACGGCAGGATTGACATTGCCTAAATCGGTTAGGGCCCATTCCACTAGGAAGGTGGGCTCTTCTTGGGCGGCTGCCCGAGGGGGTCTCGGCACTACAACTATGCCAAGCTGCTACTTGGTCGGGGTCAAACACCTTTGCAAAGTTCTATAAGTTTGATACCCTGGCTGAGAAGGACCTCCTGTTTGCTCAATCACTGCTGCAGAGTCATCCGCACTCTCCCGCCCATTTGGGAGCTTTGGTATAATCCCCATGGTCCTTACGGAGTCCCCAGCATCCTCTAGGACGTTAGAGAAAATAAGATTTTACTTACCGGTAAATCTATTTCTCGTAGTCCGTAGAGGATGCTGGGCGCCCGTCCCAAGTGCGGACTTCTTCTGCAAGACTTGTATATAGGTATTGCTTACATAAGGGTTATGTTATATTTTCATTGGTTTGAACCGGGACTATGTTGTTGTTCATGCTGTTAACTGGGTTGTTGTCACAGGTTATACGGTATGATTGGTGTGGCTGTTATGAATCTTGCCCTTGGATTAACTAAAATCCTTTCCTCGTACTGTCAGTCTCCTCTGGGCACAGTTTCCCTAACTGAGGTCTGGAGGAGGGGCATAGAGGGAGGAGCCAGTGCACACCCAGAATCCAAAGTCTTTCTTAAAGTGCCCTATCTCCTGCGGAGCCCGTCTATTCCCCTTGGTCCTTACGGAGTCCCAGCATCCTCTACGGACTACGAGAAATAGATTTACCGGTAAGTAAAATCTTATTTTAACCATCTGTGCTGAAGCCTGGATATCACTAAAACCTGCACTGTTGGTGTGCCTTGAGGGCCGCGGTTGGGAATGCCTGCTGTAGAGGATACTGGGCACCCGCCCAGTGCTTCATATTCCTGCATAGTTACTTGGTTAAGTATTGGTTCAGCTGTTGCTGTTCATGTTTCATGATTTGTTGGCATGGTTTTCCTTTGGTTATGTGTGTGCTGGTTCAAATCTCACCACTGTCTGTGTATATCCTGTTCTCGAAGTATGTCCGTCTCCTTGGGCACAGTTTCTAGACTGAGTCTGGTAGGAGGGGCATAGAGGGAGGAGCCAGCCCACACTATTAAACTCTTAAAGTGCCCATGGCTCCTAGTGGACACGTCTATACCCCATGGTACTAAATAGAACCCCAGTATCCTCTACGGACTACGAGAAAAGGATTTACCGGTAGGTAATTAAAATCGTATTTTTATCCATGTTGTGCAGAGTAAAGTATTTCAGTTTAAAATATAGAGAAAAATCTGTGTATTAAAGATATGAAATAAAGTCGTTTAAAAACAAAAGATTTCTGTTGGGTCTTTTTATGTGTCTGTGTATTATCTTATTTCCAGATAATTGTCGCTATGGTGACAGAAACAATTTCCTGTTAATGTGTCACTTGTATTGTTACTTTCTCTAACGTCCTAAGTGGATGCTGGGGACTCCGTAAGGACCATGGGGAATAGCGGCTCCGCAGGAGACTGGGCACAACTAAGAAAGATTTAGGACTATCTGGTGTGCACTGGCTCCTCCCTCTATGACCCTCCTCCAGACCTCAGTTGGAATTTTGTGCCCGGCCGAGCTGGATGCACACTAGGGGCTCTCCTGAGCTCCTAGAAAAGAAAGTATATTTTTTTTTTTTTTTTTTTTCAGTGAGATCTGCTGGCAACAGACTCACTGCTACGAGGGACTTAGGGGAGAGAAGTGAACCTACCTGCTTGCAGTTAGCTTGGGCTTCTTAGGCTACTGGACACCATTAGCTCCAGAGGGATCAAACACAGGCCCAGCCTCAGTCGTCCGGTCCCGTCGCCATCCCCCTTTCAGAGCCAGAAGCAAGAAGAACGTTCCTGGAAATCGGCGGTAGAAGACTTCGGTCTTTATTAAGGTAGCGCACAGCACTGCAGCTGTGCGCCATTGCTCCCCATGCACACCACATACTCCGGTCACTGATGGGTGCAGGGCGCTGGGGGGGGGGGGGGGGCACCCTGGGCTGCAATTAGAGTACCTTAAATTGGCTAAAAAACACATAATATAGTCAGCAAGACTATATATGTGTAAAATCCCCTGCCAAAATATCCATAAAAAAGTGTGAAAAGTCAGCTGAAAAAGGGGCGGGGCTATCTCCCTCAGCACACTGGCGCCATTTTCTCTTCACAGTGCAGCTGTAAGACAGCTCCCCAGGCTCTCCCCTGTAGTTTTCAGGCTCAAAGGGTTAAAAAGAGAGGGGGGGCACTAAATTTAGGCGCAAATTGTGTATTATAGCAGCTATAAGGGAAAAATCACTGTGGGTAGCAGTGATCGCAAAAACGCGCTATAGCGCGTTTTTTACCCCAAAATGAGAACTGGGGACTCACTTTGTAAGAATGGGCGGGTCCCCGGGGACGCGCTCCGTTAAAATTGCTCTCTTGCGCCTGATTGGTTACTAGCTGACTTTTCTCTGACCTTATTGGTCAGAAGTCAGCGACGGCTGCTGCTGCTGCTGGGCGGGAAGATGTGGTGCCGGGAGTCAGACAGTAACAAGCTGAGAGGACTGACGGGAAGCTGCAGCGCGGCGCTCCGGGGCTTGAGCCACACTTCTCACCCTCTCCCCAGCTGTACTAGTCCACGAGAGGGGAGAGGGGAGGCCCGCCAGATTAAAGATGATACGGGAGATGCCGGAGCCGCCGCAAGATGACATCACCCAGCAGAGTAATGAAGTCGGACCCGCCACCTGTGAAGAGATCCTGGCAGGGCAGAGGTAATTTAGCTGAGCCAGTGTGCGGCAGTGACGTGCGGTGATGCCTGTGGCTGGAGAGGCACACTTGGGGGTGTAAAGGGGAGGAGGGGGGGTTATGCACTTGCACTTCCAAACCCCTCCAGCACTTACTGACAGCACAGCAGCACCTCTAGCACTTACCCCAATGATCCCTCCGGCACTGACTCTCAGTCTGCGGCTGTTAGTTTCGGGGAAGGAGGAAGAAATATCAGTGATCCCTGCTGCTCGCGGCTACAAACTCCATGAGGGGGGGGGGGGGGGGGGGGAGGAACAGGCACCAGCGGCTGCAAGCTCCTGCGGGAGGGGGGGTCGGGTAT
This sequence comes from Pseudophryne corroboree, assembly GCF_028390025.1. NCBI lineage: Eukaryota > Metazoa > Chordata > Amphibia > Anura > Myobatrachidae > Pseudophryne > Pseudophryne corroboree. The sequence goes on along the minus strand of NW_026967574.1, from coordinate 2,926,340 downwards.
CAGTACCCGCGGCTGCAATCTCCATTGTGATTGGGGGGGGGGGGGGGATCAGACAGCAGCACCCGGCGGGGGGGGGACGCGGGTATCAGTACCCGCGGCAGTAAACTCTATTGTGATGGGGCGGGGGGGGGGAGAAATCAGGCACCAGCACCCGGCGGCTGCAAGCTCCTGCGGGAGGGGGGGTCGGGTATCAGTACCCGTGGCTACAATCTCCATTGTGATTGGGGGGGTGGGTCAGACACCAGCACCCGGCGGCTGCAAGCTCCTGCGGGAGGGGGAGTCGGGTATCAGTACCCGTGGCTGCAATCTCCATTGTGATTGGGGGGGTGGGTCAGACACCAGCACCCGGCGGCTGCAAGCTCCTGCGGGAGGGGGGGTCGGGTATCAGTACCCGTGGCTGCAATCTCCATTGTGATTGGGGGGGTGGGTCAGACACCAGCACCCGGCGGCTGCATGCTCCTGCGGGAGGGGGGGTCGGGTATCAGTACCCGTGGCTGCAATCTCCATTGTGATTGGGGGGGTGGGTCAGACACCAGCACCCGGCGGCTGCAAGCTCCTGCGGGAGGGGGAGTCGGGTATCAGTACCCGTGGCTGCAATCTCCATTGTGATTGGGGGGGTGGGTCAGACACCAGCACCCGGCGGCTGCAAGCTCCTGCGGGAGGGGGAGTCGGGTATCAGTACCCGTGGCTGCAATCTCCATTGTGATTGGGGGGGGTGGGTCAGACACCAGCACCCGGCGGCTGCAAGCTCCTGCGGGAGGGGGGGTCGGGTATCAGTACCCGTGGCTGCAATCTCCATTGTGATTGGGGGGGTGGGTCAGACACCAGCACCCGGCGGCTGCAAGCTCCTGCGGGAGGGGGAGTCGGGTATCAGTACCCGTGGCTGCAATCTCCATTGTGATTGGGGGGGTGGGTCAGACACCAGCACCCGGCGGCTGCAAGCTCCTGCGGGAGGGGGGGTCGGGTATCAGTACCCGTGGCTGCAATCTCCATTGTGATTGGGGGGTGGGTCAGACACCAGCACCCGGCGGCTGCATGCTCCTGCGGGAGGGGGGGTCGGGTATCAGTACCCGTGGCTGCAATCTCCATTGTGATTGGGGGGATGGGTCAGACACCAGCACCCGGCGGCTGCAAGCTCCTGCGGGAGGGGGAGTCGGGTATCAGTACCCGTGGCTGCAATCTCCATTGTGATTGGGGGGGTGGGTCAGACACCAGCACCCGGCGGCTGCAAGCTCCTGCGGGAGGGGGAGTCGGGTATCAGTACCCGTGGCTGCAATCTCCATTGTGATTGGGGGGATGGGTCAGACACCAGCACCCGGCGGCTGCAAGCTCCTGCGGGAGGGGGAGTCGGGTATCAGTACCCGTGGCTGCAATCTCCATTGTGATTGGGGGGGTGGGTCAGACACCAGCACCCGGCGGCTGCAAGCTCCTGCGGGAGGGGGAGTCGGGTATCAGTACCCGTGGCTGCAATCTCCATTGTGATTGGGGGGGTGGGTCAGACACCAGCACCCGGCGGCTGCAAGCTCCTGCGGGAGGGGGAGTCGGGTATCAGTACCTGCGGCTCGGCACAGTGAAGCTGGGCAGGAAATTAGCTGGTGCTCAGCACTGACAGACAGATTAGTGCTGTCCAATCAGGTCTGCCTGATTGACAGGGGCGTGCTTTCATGTGGGTTGAAGGCACGTCCCTGTCAATGAGGCAGATGTGCTGGTGCCGCTTCTCATAAGTTTTTGGATGGGCTTTTTCTGCCCGCAGCTTGGCCCCGCCCCCTGTCCATCTTCAGACTTAAACACTTTACCATTGACAGTGGGAGGCAGAGTTCTCGCTGCCTCCCACTCACATTTGGCTCTTTTTTTCACATCAAGTAGGATTGGAAAAATACAGAGAAGATATTTAAAACACAGAACATGTGTAAATATCTTCTTTGTATTATATTAAACATTGACAGGTGAGGCACTGCCTCCCCTGACTGCACGTCCCTGGTGTGCGGGGCCAGGCAGAAACTGAACAGCAGCAGGCTAATGCTGCCTTAACAGTGTCTGCCAGCCCAGTGTTTCCACCTTCCCTCCCCAACCAGCCCACTGTGTTTTCTCACTGCCCTCCCATCTAGAACCACCCTGTCAGTCCAGACACACTGATTCCCCTCCCTAACTCAGCCCAGTGTTACCTCCTCACACCCCTATATCTCTGCCCCTCTACCTGGCGCAGTGTGTATAACGTGCTCTACCTGGCGCAGTGTGTATAACGTGCTCTACCTGGCGCAGTGTGTATAACGTGCTCTACCTGGCGCAGTGTGTATAACGTGCTCTACCTGGCGCAGTGTGTATAACGTGCTCTACCTGGCGCAGTGTGTATAACGTGCTCTACCTGGCGCAGTGTGTATAACGTGCTCTACCTGCTGCAATGTGTATAACGTGCTCTACCTGCTGCAATGTGTATAACGTGCTCTACCTGGTGCAATGTGTATAACGTGCTCTACCTGCTGCAATGTGTATAACGTGCTCTACCTGCTGCAATGTGTATAACGTGCTCTACCTGCTGCAATGTGTATAATGTGCTCTACCTGCTGCAATGTGTATAACGTGCTCTATCTGCTGCAATGTGTATAACGTGCTCTACCTGCTGCAATGTGTATAACGTGCTCTACCTGCTGCAATGAGTATAACGTGCTCTACCTGCTGCAATGTGTATAACGTGCTCTACCTGCTGCAATGTGTGTAACGTGCTCTACCTGCTGCAATGTGTATAACGTGCTCTGCCTGCTGGAATGTGTATAACGTGCTCTACCTGCTGGAATGTGTATAACGTGCTCTGCCTGGCGCAATGTGTATAACGTGCTCTGCCTGGCGCAATGTGTATAACGTGCTCTACCTGCAGCAATGTGTATAACGTGCTCTACCTGGCGCAGTGTGTATAACGTGCTCTACCTGGCGCAGTGTGTATAACGTGCTCTACCTGGCGCAGTGTGTATAACGTGCTCTACCTGGCGCAGTGTGTATAACGTGCTCTACCTGGCGCAGTGTGTATAACGTGCTCTACCTGGCGCAGTGTGTGTAACGTGCTCTACCTGGCTCAGTGTGTGTAACGTGCTCTACCTGGCGCAATATGTATAATATGCTCTGCATGGCGCTAAGTATATTACGTGCTCTGCCTGGCGCTAATAACGTGCTCTACCTGGAGCAATATGTATAACGTGCTCTACCTGGTGCAGTGTGTATAGGAGTTTCTACCTGGTGCAATGTGTATAAGCGGCACTACTGTGTGGTATAATGTGAATTGGTACTATTATGTGGCCACGCCCCTTCTCCATTAAGCCACGGCCCTAATTTTTTTGCGCGCGCCTTCGGCGCGCACTGCCTATTCTTAAGGTTCTAGGAGATAGAGAACCAATTCACTTTCTGCCTAGGGGCACCAAAATGTCTAGTTACAGCTCTGGTACAGGGTGTCCTGCATGCTACACAGCCCAGCAGCACTGTCACCCCCATCCCCCCCCCCCCCTGCAACAAGATTAATAAAAACCTTCATTCCGATGGGACCCAGAAAAGGACCGGTAGGACCCCAATTTTTAAAAGTGAGGGGTCCCTGGGACCCACTTTTTTTTTGGCTAAGCGCGATCACTGGGTAGTGTGAATCCCTGCATTATATAGCGCTCTGGTGTGTGCTGGCATACTCTCTCTCTGTCTCCCCAAAGGACTGAGAATGCTGATATTGATTACCTATTAACCTATACCGTATGAGTAAGAGACTAATACGCAATGGGCGTATGATATACCGTAAGGGTACGCACTATGCGTCACAGCCGTTCAGCCGTGGATGAGACGCACAAGCGGCACGTTCGCTTGCGTAGAGGCGAGCACGCTATAGGCTGCTGACTACCGTAATGATACGCTAACAGCGTAGCGGACGCTTGAGACCACGAGGAGATCACAAGCGGCGCATACGCTCACAAGATGACAATCAGTAAACCTTGTATGAAACACACAGAGAGGCTATTCTTATGCTGTAAACCTTGTACTAAAACACTGTAGCGATATAACGCTGTTTGAGCGATTGAGACGCTCCTATTACCCCTTGCAATATAATGAACACACGATACCGTGTTAAGGATCCAACACCTTTTACTAACAAGATTCTTAAGTTATTTTGAAAAGGGAAACAGTTCACAAGTCATACGCTACAAACTAACATATAATTCTAACAGAGTATCTAGACAGTAATATACACAAAAGAGAACGATCGCATTACAAATACATAGACTAAGTGTGAATGGCTAACAATATACGGGTAACAAAGTGGCAACAGAGAAACATACCATACGGGGAACACACGCAGGCGCAACCGGAATCCAGTCCTCCAATTATCAGCGATAACTGTTGAAGAGAGAGTACTGGTTGGCCTGGGGACGGTGACCCTTATATACACTGCACACAATACAGTACAATGGTCCCTATATTCTTATTGTTCATTGGACACAGGAATTCGTCTTCGCATTATAACAAAAGGTCATAGGTTGATTCATACAGGTGGGCTGTGACTATTTCCAACTGCTCAGGTGGGTGGGAAACTAGGTTTCCCGCCGCATGGATAATATAGTGCAAATAATAGTAAAAGTCCATAAACTTCTTATGTCCATAACTATTTGCACGAGCGATTAATCCGCTTCAAACCAACACTGGAATATTGCTAATTAAATACTCTTCCGATGGATACTAAACACCACTGTGTAACCCCTGTCTGACCCTTCGTATCAAACAAAGAGGGATCTCTTTGTCCATGAACATGCTATATTAACTAAACTTTCAGATTCTATCAAAGGGACCATAATCTACAAAATACATTATATGGCTAAAATATGTAACGATCGAGTCGCACGCTAGACGCGCACAAACTCTACCGTAAATGCGCATACCGTGCGCCTGCGGGTGCACGCAACAGCGAGTATGCGCACGCACGGGAGAGCGCATGTACGCGCAGCGGGGACACGCATGAGGTGCAAATATGGCAGTGTGCATCATGATATTTTTCTGACTTTGACAGTCCACCCTTTGGCAGTCACCAATAACTGCCACTTCCTAAAACATTTCAAAAAGAGAAAAATATATGTCATGTGTAAATACATTTCCATGGTCGGGTAGGGGAGGAGAGAAGAAGGTGTGAAAAGGGTATGACCTAGTGAGATAGCGGAAGCATGTGTGTATGAATCCATGTTTGGGGGGTCATGTATCATCGTGCCGTACGTGTTTTAAATCAAGCTTCGAGGTATTGCGAAGTATACATTTGAATTCCTTCTTATCCCGTATTAAGGTTCTGTGGATGGGCTGTCAAACTTTACCGAGCTCTTTTCGGCTTTTAGTTGCAACAAAATGGGGGAGCACATTTTAGTTGATGATACATGAATGGGGGGGATATGTGATTGCTGATATCTGTGCCTGTATTCCCTATCGACTATGTGTGTCATTACCTGAAGGTTGTAGAGATGAAGATAAGAAACAATTATGGTAAATGCAGTGGTATTCTATGTGAGGTTAATATGCATTTGTTGGTTTAAGTCTTGTCTGAAGTCTTGTCTGAAGTCTCCTTTGGGCTTTTGCTATTAACGGTATGCAAAAAGCTTTGTCAATGTCCATAGACTTACAAAAAAAGTTGGGCTAGCGTAAATTTAAAATTTCTAGGGAAACTGGGGGTCTATGGCATAGTCCATCAGTTGTCTGTGTACAAGGTTGTCAAACTTCTTCTTTAGTCCGTCCGTTGTCTGTATATAAGGCTGTCAAATTCTTCTTCCAAGCGGATGTCTTTTCACCTTGGAGAGAAACAAAGGAGAAACAGGTGAAAGAAACGGACCGTAGAATCACATTTTCATCACATCATTATCTCTATCGTTGGGTCATAAATCAAATCCATTGGAATTACAATTTCCTCACTCCTTAGACTCATTACCCTGGAACTACATTTACACTTCGTTAAAGCTTGACCGCATCTAAATATCAAGCCAATCGATATGACAACACCCAGGATACATAGAAGAAACTTCCCTACATTCATTATAACTCCTTGAGCCCATTCTCCTAAACCAGAGAACCAATTTCGCAGGTTCAACCATGACACCCAACCGGTCAGCTCAATACTCACAGCGGCAAGGGTGAGATTGTGTCTCCTGCGAAATTCCCACTTTAATTGGAGAATGTCGTCCATCTTTTGGTCTATGACCTCGGCCGGGTCCTCGGTGCTATTCGTAATATAAGTGCAGCATTTCACGCCGTACTGCGTTGCCAGTGTGACACAATATCCACCTGTCACTGCCGTGAGATAATTAAGAACCATCCTATGCTGAACCAGTTCTGTTTTATAAGCTTGGAGCTCTCTTCCAGTATACCTAAAAGTGTCGTCATACATTTCAGTGATATTGTCTAATAAATTTGCAAGCGCAGATATGTATCTATAGTTCAACACTCCTCTGGCGGTACGAGTGAAGTCTAACGCGAGTAGAACCTGAATCCCGGTGGATTCATGGATCAGATCAGAGGCCGGATGCTCTGTCCTTTCTGTCAGTTGCCTTTTAACTACGTGTTCGTAATGAGTGTGAGTATAAGGAGCTTGGGCACCACGGTAAATATCTTTCATTTTGATATGCGATACAGTCATTACCTCAGGCAGTACTTTTCCAATATAACACAATCCTTCAGAGTTTGGGGCAAGCCACTTATACGCCTTCCTCCCGCATATGAAATATGCATCATCGGGGAGAACATATGGGACTGAATATGTCATTACCATGTTACACATTTTCCATGTGAACTCTCCTAACCCTAATTCTCCCATCTGTCTAGTACACGTATCTGTTTGTATGATATGTGCACAGTATCCAACTCTCATGATCCTACTTCCTAGGGTATACCTATATCGGAAAGATTTTCCACTACCGGCTATGTGGCGTATAAGCTCTGTATCTGTAGGCATTCTATCTGCTCTATATGAAAAGGTCATGGTTTGGTTACTCCATGACACTTCCCAATTTCCCGGCTTTCGGGGATTGGAAATGTTGAAACATATTAGGGATCTATCCACATGATATTGGTGGAGCTTCAAACTAGGAGGACTGGAGATATTAAACCTCCTGTCCACCGGCCTCCCACCCTTTAGCTCAAGTACCTCCCCTACCGTTAAAGGGAATGGTACTAATCCTGATTTGCTATGACCTTGAGGTACTTGAGAGCATACCCAACAATCTGTCTGATTTAACACATTACCCACTAAGGAGTGATAGTCACTCAATGGATGCCGGTCCATGTGGATATTAAAACTGGACTGACATTTCTTGATGCACCCATCCTCAACTACATTGTGTCTACAGATACAGTTCTTTTCTCAGCTAATCCTTCACAATATTTACAAATAACATGGCTGCTAGATTGTTTCCGGTACTCGCCTTTGCTTGGTGATTGTGTTGCTATTGGAAATTTACACCTCCGTCTCAGTCATCATAAACCCATTCTGGATCCTTTCTCGACCTCACTGGTACTCTCACCGAAACAGACTGCTCTGGTCAACATCATGGTCAACAGGAAAAATCCGTATCACAGTCTCTTGGGGCAAGTCCATCTTACAGGAGGAGAAAAGGAGAAATTTGTAATAGGGGTATAGGAAAACAGTTTGAGGGGGAGAGAAACTTGTTACGATAATTAGTTCTCTAGTCTTGTTGTTCTTCTTGTTCTGCTGTCATCTCAAAGGTGCTGTCTCTCAGTCTTCCAACCGAACACTCTGGTGATACAATATTTCTTCCAAACCAGCGATCTTTCTGTAAGGAGCAAAAATCTTGCATTACCATTTGTTTAACTGATGTGTGACATAGCATCTTTAAAACATGAAAACATGAGAAAGAAGAGGGAGGGAAAAAACAACAAGAGAGAGAGAACCGTTCATATATGCATATATCACATAAATCAACAATAACCAACAACAGAAAAAAAACATTTTTCAAACACTTTAAAACATTGTCAGATCTGTCGTTCAACATCAGGTTGTATCTACATGTCCAATGGTATCCTTACGCAGTCCCTCCCACCAGCATCTCCATATTCCACCCTTTGTATCTGGCCAGGATACATTGATGTGGGTAGGGCATGCTGGGGTTTGGTAGACTTTTGCAAAGACCAAATAGTCAGGTGATGTTGGAGCTGTTGCGGTGAACGTCAGAGATGGGGAAAGAAAACATTTCACATTTACAACGTTTCACCCGGTCATTCCTGTGTCTTCAGGGAATGACCTCCCAATTTATTTACTGTTACCTCAGGCTTACCATCAGTCCTAATGATCACCTTTCCTGACTACATGTCATGGGTGTGGCCCAAAATTCTTCCTATATGATCCCTGGTTACAATTTGGTGTGTCATAACTTTTGCTCATTTTCATGTCTAGGGGGTCTGACTTTATGTGGGCTGTTGCAGTTGCTGGCATAATGCCCTTCTCTTTTACAATGATAACAAATCCTTGAGTTCCTCCATGTGCCGTCTCCTCTAATGCTTGGATGCCCATCGCCATCAACCGCTCTTCCTGTGTTTCTCTGGTTCTTTGACTATTATGGTCATGTCGTTGTCTAGAGGGTGTATGTACCTTATGTGTGTTTTTAGACCTACAATCTCGTGCAACATAACCTTCCCTTAAGCAGTTGTAACAGCTTTTCACCTTTGACTTACCCTCAGTAATCTGGGGCTTCTTATCTGTCTGTGCTTTGTTCAGTCTACAGTCTCGTGCAAAATGTCCCTCTTTATGACAACTGTAACAAACTACCACATTTGAATTTCTCGCAGGGGTTTGGGATTTAAGCTGGTGTGGCTTTGTTGCCAGGGCTTTTCTACTGGTAGTCATTTGCTTACTGCCTTGTGACTTCAGGTGTTTGCTAATGTTCAGATCATGATCAATAGCGGCCTCTTTTAATGCAGCCACCAAGATATTTCTCCAGTTTGGGTTGGTGGTCTATATCCTTGTTCTCAACACTTCCTTTAAACCATCCATTAGCACAGATACTAGCACTTCTCTGTGCGGTGCACTTGTTTCAATGTTTTCTATACTTGTATATCTAGTCATGTCGTGCAATGCCCGGTGGAAATAATTAGAAGTACTTTCACCTTTGCTTTGTCTTATGGAGAAGATTTTGTTCCACTCGACAATGGCTGGGAAATATATTTCTAACTGTCGGTTGATCTGCTTAATACATTCCTGATTGTTTTCCTCCGTAAGTGGTACCTCTGTGTTTAATTTACAATCAGCAATAAATTTCGCAGGGTCAACACTGGAGGGCAAACATGCCCTCAGCACTGTTCGCCAATCTTTGTTGGTGGGTTCTGTGGCGTTTCCTAATTCTTTAATAAATCTCTGACATGAAACTAGATCTTCCCTGGGATCAGGGAATTCAGACATGATTGATCTCCATTCTGTCCGGGACCAGGGACGGCGCATTGCACTGTCCTTGACGGGAATGATTCCCTGATCGTCAGTCTTCCCATTGGGGACTGTGATCACCCTGACAGGACTAAATTCAATTACATCACCTTGTGTTGGTCTTACAATATTGGGTACATTTGTTTGTGCGTGATATATAACTCCGTACGTACCTGTGGACACGACCTCACCTGACCCTCCGTTAGGGGGTTTGATTACAGTCTTTACCAATTTGGTCGCGTCCACCTGGATGTCTCGTAGGCTGGATGCTGGAAGAGGTGCCGATATCGTGCTGGGCTCACTTTCTTGCTGGTAATCCTGAGGGGAGTTTAACATGGGGTGCAACTTGCACAGGTTAACAGTTGTACATTTAACAGTTTTGCATTTATCATAGTTACAGGTGTTACTTTTATCATTGTTATATTTATTACAATTATTCTTTTCATTACTACATTGGTTAAGTGCACTCTTATTGTGCACCCGCAAGTCGTTCTCTGCAGCCACTTTGTCCCCCAATATATATGGTGGTGGTGCCGTTCCTATTAGATTTCTACCAGGATTTGAATTTGCTTTCTGAGCTAATTCCTGCTGTATTTCACTTTCCTGTTGCCATAACTGTAAACAATCATTTTGTCTAATCCTCTGCTTGGCAGATTTTATTAGACCTATCCTTTTTCGTGGGTTCTGCAATACCTCAGGGTTCAGACTGTCTATCCGGGGAGACTGCTCCCCATCATCCTCTGTCATACGTTCCCATTCTTTGAATACCTGTGTGTGTGATCCTTCACACATTAACCGTGCGGACCCTTTGGGCCAGCAACTACCAACGTGAACCCTTGTTGGACGTCCCTTCTTTGAACAACTGGCCCCCATCGTTTGTAGATATTGCTGTCTTAGCTAATTCTTACAAACAGACCAAATTTGCCCGCGGTAAGGCGACGGTGAAAGTTTAATCAGTGCCTTCACTCACTTCTGCTTTCCGGTAACCTCTATTTACTGGGGCGTGTGGGAGTATGCGATCCCTCCCCAGTAAGTATTGGTCGTTAGAGATTTCCTAAGTGAACAGCGAAACTCCCTTAAGATAACAAACACCTACACAAATCACGTTAGAATGTACAATTAGCGTTTATGATCCCACAGTAAATTGTTAATGGGTATCAAGGTAACAAACTAATGCACACAATCACGTGCGGTACAGTCGCACTGCGTATAAGTAACTATTACTTATCCGCCTTACGACCAGCGGAATCGGTTGTTTAGGCTGCGAAACCTTCAGCCGGAGCTTTACCTTGACTATATGGGTGCTACGCAAAACCCCCGGGGCTGCGCTTAAATACCTCGCAGTCCTTTTGTCTGCGGAAACTACTTGCTCCTTTACCTTATATAATGTTAACGCGGGCAAGCCAATCCCACGCCACCAAGTGTCCACTCACCTGATGTGGTCTCCGACGGGATCCCGATTTGTGGGTTCACAAAAATAATACCTTAAATTCCACACTCACTCCTTTTCAATCAGATACACTTTTAATCTTTCTGTACAGAAATTCCTTTCATACAGGTAGGAGTCCAATCCCTGGGTTTGCAGTAGAAAAAAGGTTTTCTTTTCACTAATACTTTTAGTAAACTTGAACTGAACAACTGTGTGCTATTTACCAGGTGGCTATACTATACCTCCCACCCTAAACAAGGTTATTGTGTGATTTGAGTCTCAATGGGCGTATGCGTACGTTCCGTTGCGTAAAACACGCCACGTGCGTATGCCTTTGCGTCACGTGCGTGCTTTTGCACGTTGTCCGAGACACTTATGCACAGAGTGCAGATACGCCCACAGCGACACAATCAACACGTTTCTATCAATGTAAACAATACTCAACAGAAATCGTTTACAGTGCACCACACAGTATTTGTTATGCTGTGTGTGTGTGTTCTTTACACTTAAACCCTTAACAATTTTCTTTTGTATTTTTAACTAAATAGCACAAATTCCTCAGCATGTATCTAATAATCAATTTCTAATGGCAACAAGAAAGTGAGCTCAAACAAACAGAAGGTGTAATTGAACCCCTGGCGCACTGTATTACTAGATGCCTTTTCTATTATAAAATAACAGATGTACTGATGGTAGTACAAAACTGACAATATTTATTAAAAAGCAGTCCCCAGCTGGGAATAAAACAAAAAACAACAAACAAACAATAAATAAATGCAAATGTGGTGGATGGAAAGGAATACCAGTGTTTTCATAAAGTGCTTTCGTGCTCAAAGTCCTTCGTAAATACAGAAGAAATCTCTCACCATGTAGCACAGCCGCGGTGGGCTAGCTTTTTGAAGAGGTAGCTATGGTCCTAGGCTGAATTGCCCAGCACCACCGCAGCGAGCGTGTCAGCTTAATCACTGGTTCCCAGATCTCCACCACTTCTTTCCTTTATCCAAATAACGCGTTTCGGTCTTTTATTGGCCTTTCTCAAAGTTGGATAAAGGATATCATCCATGCTGGCTTTTTATTTCCATGATAATTGCCGTATAATGAACAGTGATCCATTACACCTGTGGTTTCCGGGATCGTATACCGGAAATGATGTGGATGCGTTCCAAATGCCGCGCCGGAAGTAGTTTTTGCGTTCCATTGGTAATTCTAACATCCGTATGTAATCACCGGAAATGCGGTGGGTGCGTTCCAGATACCGGATGTTGTTTTCTTGCGTTCCACTAGTGCTTCCGCCGTGTTCTCCTCCAATTTTAAATGTATGCAGATCAAACATCATTATAAATGCAAATCGGAATGTCTCTTCCTTCACTAGCACGCTCAATTGATAAGTTTTATGTATGGATATGATAAAATTACCCCATCTCTACCAAACTGGGTGGTACTTCATTCCCAACCTGTCCATCCCTATTACCAAGATGGGGTAAACTCGATTTCATATTCATATCCATGTAATCGATCCACATAAAAAGGGGAGAAAAAGATGGATGGAGATATAATTATTACAAAATCGATATAAATAAATCGATATAAATAAATAAACAATAAATATGATCAACGATTAAAAATTTAACAATTTATATGATCAATAATTAAAAAAATATTTAAAAATGTGTTATAAGAAAAATGGGATAGAGAAGGAAATATGGGGTGATGAATATTATTTAAAAAATCATAAAAACCATTTCAACTCGAAGTCGACGTTGAGGCCATTTGGTCTGATGGAATTTAGCATGTATATCCACTTCATCTCACTTCTCGCTAATCTGGTTTCTATGTTATTACTTTTCCAATTTGGTTTAATGTGTTGTATACCCAAATACCTCTTTATTTGACGTTCGCATTTACCGTGAACAGTCTTGAAGTGTTCTGATAGAGGATGTGTATCAAGACCTTTCCGGATATTGTACACATGTTCTGCCACTCTCACCTTAAGTGGTCTAGATGTTTTTCCAATGTAGATGTACCCACATCCACATTCCAGCAGGTAGATCACATTTTTCGAGTGGCATGTTATAAAGTCATTAATTTTAAATGACTTTCCTTTATATTCAAATTCAGTGGTTTTTCTTATAATATCATTTTTTGTAGTGGACTTGCACATAAAGAAAGTGAGCTGTAACAATGTAGATGTGTGCGTGCGTATGCAAAAACAGAAATAAACAGTTTTAAAAGGTAAATAGCGTATTGTTCTTACCTCCGGTTTCCGGATTCCACCCCAGCACTCCTACAGCGTAGCGAAACAGACGCTTATCTAGCCAGCACTACTGTATCCCTCACCACCAATACGGATACGAAAGGATACTGCGTTCCCGCCCTTTGCTGACAGATAAAGTCTGTTTTAGCTAGTGCGGATGGATGTGTGGATGACGGACGAGCCCTCAATTGAGAATGCTGATTTAGATTACCTTATTAAACACTCTAAGAGGTTAAGAGACACAGTACGCAATTGGCGTACGAGGTACCGTAAGGGTATGCTCTTAGCGTAGCGGACGCTAAATCGGGAGCGAGCCGCTCGAGCGACACAAACGCTCGCGAGAATATGCTGTTGGTATCGGGCACACTATAGGTGAGCGACTAACGTAATGCTACGCTATTAGCGTAGCAGACGCTCGGGACCACGAGGAGATCACGAGCGGCGCAGACGCTAACTGGATAACAATCAATAAAACTTGTATGTAACACGCTGGAAAGATATTCTTATGCTGTATACCTTGTACTAGAACCACTGTAGTGATGCAACGCTGTTTAACCTTATAGATACTAAAGCTGTTCGAGCGATCGAGACGCTCCTATTACCCCTTGCAATATAACGAATACACACTACCATTTTAAGGGTCCAAAACCTTTTACTAACACATATCTAAAGTTACTTCAAAAGGGGAAACAGTTCACAAGTCATACGCTACAAACTAACATATAATTCTAGCAGAGTATCTAGACAGTAACATGCACAATAGAGAACGATCGTATTACAAATACAGAGACTAAGTGTGAATGGCTAACAACATACGGGTAACAAAGTGGCAACAGAGAAACATACCATACGGGGAACACACGCAGGCGCAACCGGAATCCAGTCCTCCAATTATCAGCGATAACTGTTGAAGAGAGAGTACTGGCTGGACTGGGGACGGTGACCCTTATATACACTGTACACAATACAGTACAATGGTCCCTATATTCTTATTGTTCATTGGACACAGGAATTCGGCTTCGCATTATAACAAAAAGTCATAGGTTGATTCATAGAGGTGGGCTGTGGCTATTTCCAACAGCTCAGGTGGGAGGGAAACTAGGTTTCCCGCCGCATGGATAAGTAAGTGCAAATAATAGTAAATGGACATAAACTTCTTATGTCCATAACTATTCGCACAAGCGATTAATCCGCTCCAAACCAACACCGGAATATTGCTAATTAAATACTCTTCCGATGGATACTAAACACCACTGTATGACTCCTGTTGGACCCTTCGTACAATACAAAGAGGGATCTCTCTGTCCATGAACATGCTACATTAACTAAACTTTCAGAATCTATCAAAGGAACCATAATCTACAAAATACATTATATAGTGAAAATATGTAACAATTGAGTCGCACGCTACGATCACATAAACTCTACCGTAAATGCGCACATCGTGCGCCTGCGGGTGCACGCGACAGCGAGTATGCGCACGCACGGGAGAGTGTACGCATGCGCAGCGCGGACGTGTATGAGGTGCAAATATGGCAGTGTGCATAGTGGTATTTTTCTGACTTTGACACTTCATATTGGACCGACTCACAGGGCCCGTCGGGGTCTCAAAAGCATCCCTTAACACAAGACACTACTACCGACACGGCCTCTGATTCCAATGTCGACTATGACAAAGTAAAATTGCACCCTAGGGTGACTAAAACCATTCAGTGTATGATTGTGGCAATAAGGGATGTGTTGCATATTGAGGATGAACCCTCGGTCCCCGACACAAGGGTACACATGTTTAAGGGAAAGAAACAGATTATTAATTTTCCCACATCTCATGAATTAAATGATTTCTTTGGAAAAGCTTGGGAGACTCTGGAAAAGAGACCGCAGATCCCCAAAAGAATTTATATGGCATACCCCTTCCCTAAGCAGGACAGGGAGATTTGGGAATCACCCCCCACTGTGGACAAGGCCCTGACGCGCTTGTCCAAGAAAGTGGCGCTACCGTCTCCTGACACATCGGCACTTAAGGACCCTGCAGATCGCAGGCAAGATACTACCTTAAAGTGTATTTATTCTCATTGCGTCGGCATGGGTGTGTAGCGCAATTGCAGCTTGGACAGATGAGCTGACAGATCGATTTGATAAGATGGATAAGGATACTATATTCTTAACTCTAGCCCATATAAAAGACGCAGTCTTATTTATGAGGGATGCTCAAAGGGACATTGGATTGCTAGCTTCTAGGGCCAATGCTATGTCTATCTCGGCGAGTAGATCCTTATGGACTCGCCAATGTACGGGTGATGCGGACTCCAAAAAACATATGGAAGTACTACCCTATAAGGGTGATGTATTGTTTGGGGATGGGCTGACGGACCTGGTTTCCACAGCTACGGCAGGTAAATCAAATTTTTTACCATATATTCCCCAACAGCAAAAGAAAGTGCCACCCTATCAGATGCAGTCCTTTCAGTCGCACAAGTCCAGAAGAGGTCGGGGATCCTCTTTCCTTGCCAGAGGTAAGGGCAGAGGCAAAAGAGCACCTGCTTCGGCAGGTGCCCAGGAACAAAAGTCCTCCCCGGCTGCTCCAAAATCCACAGCATGACGCTGGGGCTCCCCTGAGGGAGTCCGCACCGGTGGGGGCACGTCTTCGACTTTTCAGTCAGACCTGGGTCAGATCAGACCTGAATCCCTGGGTGTTGGAAATAGTTTCCCAGGGTTACAAACTGGAATTCGAGGAGGTGCCCCCGCGCCGATTTTTCAAATCGGCCCTACCAGCTTCCACATCGGAAAGGGATGTAGTGTTAGCTGCAATTCAAACGCTGTGTATACAGCAAGTGATAATCAAGGTTCCCCTGCACCAGCAGGGAAGAGGTTACTACTCAACCCTATTTTTGGTCCCGAAATTGGACGGTTCGGTCAGACCTATTTTGAATCTGAAATCCCTAAACCTGTACATAAAAAGATTCAAATTCAAAATGGAATCACTCAGAGCGATAATAGCCAACATGGAGGAGGGGGAGTTTATGGTGTCTCTGGACATAAAGGATGCGTACCTTCATGTCCCCATATATGCCCCCCATCAGGAATACCTGAGATTCGCTCTACAGGATTGTCATTACCAATTTCAGACGTTGCCGTTTGGACTTTCCATGGCCCCCAGGATTTTCACCAAGATAATGGCGGAGATGATGGTGGTCCTGCGCAAGCATGGAGTCACAATTATCCCATACTTGGATGATCTCCTGATAAAAGCGAGATCAAGAGAGAAATTGCTGAGCAATGTGGCGCTCTCTCTGAGAGTGCTCCAGCAACACTGTTGGATTCTAAATCTACCGAAGTCACAGTTAATTCCGACAACTCGACTACCGTTCCTAGGTATGATACTGGATACGGAACAAATGAAGGTCTTCCTCCCCATAGAGAAAGCCCAGGACATCCAGAACATGGTCAGAGACCTGCTAAAACCAAAAAGGGTGTCAGTTCACCAATGCACTCGAGTTCTGGGAAAAATGGTGGCGGCCTACGAGGCCATTCCCTTCGGAAGGTTCCATGCAAGGACTTTTCAATGGGACCTTCTGGACAAGTGGTCCGGGTCCCATCTGCACTTACATCGGAAAATAACTCTGTCCCCAAGGGCCAGAGTGTCTCTCCTGTGGTGGTTGCAAAGTGCTCACCTGCTGGAGGGTCGCAGGTTCGGAATTCAGCATTGGATCCTGGTTACCACGGACGCGAGCCTCCGAGGATGAGGAGCGGTCACACAGGGAAAACATTTTCAGGGACTTTGGTCAGACCAGGAGTCCTGTCTACACATCAATGTGTTGGAACTCAGGGCTATTTACAACGGCCTTCAACAAGCGGAGAGTCTTCTTCGAAACCTACCGGTTCTGATTCAATCAGACAATATCACAGCAGTGGCTCATGTAAACCGCCAAGGCGGGACAAGAAGCAGAGTCACGATGGCGGAAGCCACCAGAATTCTTCGCTGGGCGGAAAATCATGTAAGTGCTCTGTCGGCTGTCTTCATTCCGGGAGTGTACAACTGGGAAGCAGACTTCCTCAGCAGACACGATCTCCATCCAGGAGAGTGGGGACTTTATCAAGAAGTCTTTGCAGACATAACACGTCTTTGGGGAACTCCTCAAATAAACATGATGGCGTCACGCCTCAACAAAAAGCTTCGGAGGTATTGTGCCAGGTCTTGGGACCCTCAGGCAGTGGCAGTAGACGCTCTGATAACACTGTGGGTGTTCAAATTGGTCTACGTGTTTCCTCCTCTTCCTCTCATCACAAAAGTGTTGAGGATCATAAGGCAAAGAAGAGTACAGACGATACTCGTTGTCCCAGACTGGCCTCGAAGGGCCTGGTACTCAGATCTACAAGAGATGCTCACAGGAGATCCCTGGCCTCTTCCTCTGAGGGGAGACCTGTTGCAACGGGGGCCCTGTTTATTTCAAGACTTACCACGGTTACGTTTGACGGCATGGCGGTTAAACGCCGAATCCTAGCGAAAAAGGGGATTCCGGAAGAGGTCATCCCTACTTTAATAAAGGCTAGGAAGGAGGTGACGGTTAAGCATTATCACCGTATCTGGCGAAAGTATGTGTCTTGGTGTGAGACCAAGAATGCACCTACGGAAGATTTTCATCTGGGTCGTTTTCTCCACTTCCTACAGACAGGAGTGGATATGGGCCTGAAATTAGGCTCTGTTAAGGTACAGATTTCGGCCCTCTCGATTTTCTTTCAGAAGGAATTGGCTTCTCTTCCAGAAGTCCAGACGTTTGTGAAGGGAGTGCTACACATCCAGCCTCCTTTTGTGCCTCCAGTGGCACCATGGGACCTCAACGTGGTGTTGCAGTTCCTAAAATCACACTGGTTTGAACCGCTTAACAAGGTTGAGTTGAAGTTTCTTACTTGGAAGGTGGTCATGTTGTTGGCCTTGGCATCAGCAAGGCGAGTGTCAGAATTGGCGGCTTTGTCACACAAAAGCCCCTACTTGATTTTTCATGTGGATCGAGCTGAATTGAGGAAACGTCCGCAATTTTTGCCTAAGGTGGTTTCTTCATTCCATGTGAATCAACCTATTGTGGTGCCTGTGGCTACAAGTGACCTGGAGGATTCCGGATCCCTGGACGTAGTCAGGGCCTTAAAGATTTATGTAGCCAGGACAGCTAGAATTAGGAAAACAGAGGCTCTGTTTGTCCTGTATGCTGCCAATAAGATTGGCGCACCTGCTTCGAAGCAGACTATTGCTCACTGGATCTGTAATACAATTCAGCAGGCTCATTCTACGGCTGGATTGCCGGTACCAAATTCGGTTAAGGCCCATTCCACTAGGAAGGTGGGCTCTTCTTGGGCGGCTGCCCGAGGCGTCTCGGCATTACAAGTTTGCTGAGCGGCGACTTGGTCAGGGGTTAAACACCTTTGCTAAATTCTACAAGTTTGATAACCTGGCTGATGAGGACCTAGCGTTTGCTCAGTCGGCGCTGCAGAGTCATACGCACTCTCCCGCTCGATTGGATGCTTTGGTATAAACCCCATGGTCCTTACGGAGACCCCAGCATCCTCTAGGACGTAAGAGAAAATAAGATTTTAAACCTACCGGTAAATCTATTTCTCCTAGTCCGTAGAGGATGCTGGGCGCCCGTCCCAGTGCGGAAACTCTGCAAGACTTGTATATAGTTGTTGCTTACATAAGGGTTATGTTACAGTTGGAATAGGTCTTGGACCATTACTGTTGTTGTTCATACGGTTAACTGGTTATGTATGATCCAGGTTACATGGTATGCTTGGTGTGGGCTGGTATGAATCTTGCCCTTGGATTTCTAAATCCTGCCTTCTATTGTCCATCTCCTCTGGGCACAGTTCTCTAACTGAGGTCTGGAGGAGGGGCATAGAGGGGGGAGCCAGTGCACACCCATAGTCAAAGTTCTTTTTAGGTGCCCTATCTCCTGCGGAGCCCGTCTATACCCCATGGTCCTTACGGAGTCCCCAGCATCCTCTACGGACTAGGAGAAATAGATTTACCGGTAGGTAGGTTTAAAATCTTATTTATTATTATACAAGAGAAGCAGCCTGTGGTGTCCTGTTGTGGTTGTTGTTGTTGTTGTTGTTGTTGTTGTTATTATTATGATGTCAGCTGCAGAGCATTACTACACCACTGGCAGTGTGACAGCTGCAGAACATTACTACACCACTGGCAGTGTGACAGCTGCAGAGCATTACTACACCACTGGCAGTGTGACAGCTGCAGAGCATTACTACACCACTGGCAGTGTGACAGCTGCAGAGCATTATTACACCACTGGCAGTGTGACAGCTGCAGAACATTACTACACCACTGGCAGTGTGACAGCTGCAGAGCATTACTACACCACTGGCAGTGTGACAGCTGCAGAGCATTACTACACCACTGGCAGTGTGACAGCTGCAGAGCATTACTACACCACTGGCAGTGTGACAGCTGCAGACCATTACTACACCACTGGCAGTGTGACAGCTGCAGAACATTACTACACCACTGGCAGTGTGACTGCTGCAGAGCATTACTACACCACTGGCAGTGTGACAGCTGCAGAACATTACTACACCACTGGCAGTGTGACCGCTGCAGAGCATTACTACACCACTGGCAGTGTGACAGCTGCAGAGCATTACTACACCACTGGCAGTGTGACAGCTGCAGAGCATTACTACACCACTGGCAGTGTGACTGCTGCAGAGCATTACTACACCACTGGCAGTGTGACAGCTGCAGAGCATTACTACACCACTGGCAGTGTGACAGCTGCAGAGCATTACTACACCACTGGCAGTGTGACTGCTGCAGAGCATTACTACACCACTGGCAGTGTGACAGCTGCAGAGCATTACTACACCACTGGCAGTGTGACAGCTGCAGAGCATTACTACACCACTGGCAGTGTGACAGCTGCAGAGCATTACTACACCACTGGCAGTGTGACAGCTGCAGAGCATTACTACACCACTGGCAGTGTGACAGCTGCAGACCATTACTACACCACTGGCAGTGTGACAGCTGCAGACCATTACTACACCACTGGCAGTGTGACAGCTGCAGAGCATTACTACACCACTGGCAGTGTGACAGCTGCAGAGCATTACTACACCACTGGCAGTGTGACAGCTGCAGAGCATTACTACACCACTGGCAGTGTGACTGCTGCAGAGCATTACTACACCACTGGCAGTGTGACAGCTGCAGAGCATTACTACACCACTGGCAGTGTAACAGCTGCAGAGCATTACTACACCACTGGCAGTGTGACTGTTGCAGAGCATTACTACACCACTGGCAGTGTGACAGCTGCAGAGCATTACTACACCACTGGCAGTGTGACAGCTGCAGAGCATTACTACACCACTGGCAGTGTGACAGCTGCAGAGCATTACTACACCACTGGCAGTGTGACAGCTGCAGACCATTACTACACCACTGGCAGTGTGACAGCTGCAGAGCATTACTACACCACTGGCAGTGTGACAGCTGCAGAGCATTACTACACCACTGGCAGTGTGACAGCTGCAGAGCATTACTACACCACTGGCAGTGTGACAGCTGCAGACCATTACTACACCACTGGCAGTGTGACAGCTGCAGAGCATTACTACACCACTGGCAGTGTGACAGCTGCAGACCATTACTACACCACTGGCAGTGTGACAGCTGCAGAGCATTACTACACCACTGGCAGTGTGACAGCTGCAGAGCATTACTACACCACTGGCAGTGTGACAGCTGCAGAGCATTACTACACCACTGGCAGTGTGACAGCTGCAGACCATTACTACACCACTGGCAGTGTGACAGCTGCAGAGCATTACTACACCACTGGCAGTGTGACAGCTGCAGAGCATTACTACACCACTGGCAGTGTGACAGCTGCAGACCATTACTACACCACTGGCAGTGTGACAGCTGCAGAGCATTACTACACCACTGGCAGTGTGACAGCTGCAGAGCATTACTACACCACTGGCAGTGTGACAGCTGCAGAGCATTACTACACCACTGGCAGTGTGACTGCTGCAGAGCATTACTACACCACTGGCAGTGTGACAGCTGCAGAACATTACTACACCACTGGCAGTGTGACTGCTGCAGAGCATTACTACACCACTGGCAGTGTGACAGCTGCAGAGCATTACTACACCACTGGCAGTGTGACAGCTGCAGAGCATTACTACACCACTGGCAGTGTGACAGCTGCAGAGCATTACTACACCACTGGCAGTGTGACAGCTGCAGAGCATTACTACACCACTGGCAGTGTGACAGCTGCAGAGCATTACTACACCACTGGCAGTGTGACAGCTGCAGAGCATTACTACACCACTGGCAGTGTGACAGCTGCAGAGCATTACTACACCACTGGCAGTGTGACTGCTGCAGAGCATTACTACACCACTGGCAGTGTGACAGCTGCAGACCATTACTACACCACTGGCAGTGTGACAGCTGCAGAGCATTACTACACCACTGGCAGTGTGACAGCTGCAGAGCATTACTACACCACTGGCAGTGTGACAGCTGCAGAGCATTACTACACCACTGGCAGTGTGACAGCTGCAGAGCATTACTACACCACTGGCAGTGTGACAGCTGCAGAGCATTACTACACCACTGGCAGTGTGACAGCTGCAGAGCATTACTACACCACTGGCAGTGTGACTGCTGCAGAGCATTACTACACCACTGGCAGTGTGACAGCTGCAGAGCATTACTACACCACTTGCAGTGTGACAGCTGCAGAGCATTACTACACCACTGGCAGTGTGACAGCTGCAGAGCATTACTACACCACTGGCAGTGTGACAGCTGCAGAGCATTACTACACCACTGGCAGTGTGACAGCTGCAGAGCATTACTACACCACTGGCAGTGTGACAGCTGCAGAGCATTACTACACCACTGGCAGTGTGACAGCTGCAGAGCATTACTACACCACTGGCAGTGTGACAGCTGCAGACCATTACTACACCACTGGCAGTGTGACAGCTGCAGAGCATTACTACACCACTGGCAGTGTGACAGCTGCAGAGCATTACTACACCACTGGCAGTGTGACAGCTGCAGAGCATTACTACACCACTGGCAGTGTGACAGCTGCAGAGCATTACTACACCACTGGCAGTGTGACTGCTGCAGAGCATTACTACACCACTGGCAGTGTGACAGCTGCAGAGCATTACTACACCACTGGCAGTGTGACAGCTGCAGAGCATTACTACACCACTGGCAGTGTGACAGCTGCAGGCTGAGCCCCCCCCCCCCCCCCCCCAGCAGTCCCGTCACTATAATGGTGTAACATGTGACATTCCCGCTAGGAGGCGCCACACGTATAACGACGGCCATCTGCTGTAGAGACACCGGGTTGTATTATATAATGCCAGTATCAGAAGAGACTGACGTCACGTATGTAACAAGAGTTTCTGCAGCAGCCGACCTGTTACTGTGCCCCATGCTGTGTGCAAATGTGGGGAATACCAGGTAGGCGCTCTATCCAAATGATGCAACAAAAGATAAAAACAATATAAACAGTAATATAGAGCAAAACATATACTAATGGGTGTTACCCTGAGGTATATGATATCTCTGGTATAAACGATATACACAATGAGTATACACAAAGGTATCACTGATATAATCAATGTAAAAGGAAAACGCTGATCCTTCTACATAGGAGACTCTCAGAGGATTTGTCAGTCTCTTATAGTAAATTAGCAGCGCACAGTGTGAGTGAGAAGAAATCCTCCAGCTGATATGGTTCATACAGGAATGTGCCCTGAACCAGAATGACCTTTATATGATTCATATGTGTATAGATGTGATGGTAGTTAGTAGTCACTGCACCAGTGTTGGTAGTCTCTGCGGCACAAAGTTGATAATGCAGACTGGCTCTTGTGTGTAATAAACAGTGTTTCTCTGATGTCCTTGTGGATGCTGGGACTCCGTCAGGACCATGGGGAATAGCGGCTCCGCAGGAGTCTGGGCACAAAAGTAAAAGCTTTAGGACTGCCTGGTGTGCACTGGCTCCTCCCCCTATGACCCTCCTCCAAGCCTCAGTTAAGATACTGTGCCCGGACGAGCGTACACAATAAGGAAGGATTTTTGAATCCCGGGTAAGACTCATACCAGCCACACCAATCACACCATATAACTTGTGATCTAAACCCAGTTAACAGTATGATAACATGAGGAGCCTCCAGAACAGATGGCTCACTACAACAAAACCCGAATTTTTGGCAACAATAACTATATACAAGTATTGCAGACAATCCGCACTTGGGAGTTCCCAGCATCCACTAGGACGTCAGAGAAAATAATTCTATTTCTCGTAGTCCGTAGTGGATGCTGGGCGCCCATCCCAAGTGCGGATTGTCTGCAATACTTGTACATAGTTATTGCTAACTAAAGGGTTATTGTTGAGCCATCTGTTGAGAGGCTCAGTTGTTTTAATACTGTCAAACTGGATATAGTATCCAGGTGTGATTGGTGCACACCAGGTAGTCATAAATCTTTTTTAGAGTGCCCAGCCTCCTTCGGAGCCCGCTATTCCCCATGGTCCTTTCGGAGTTCCCAGCATCCACTACGGACTACGAGAAATAGAATTACCAGTGAGTAAATTCTTATTTTTTCATTATTTTTTGGCTGCATCATTTGGATAGAGCGCCTCCCTGGTATTCCCCACATTTGTCTCTGTATGAGGAGGCCGGCTACCCCTCTCCAGGTGGCTGCTAATCCTAAAATGTATTCCATCACAGACCTGCCCAGCGCCAACAAACCTTGTGTTTTCATGCTGTGTGCGCTGCCAACATCTGCACCCATGCAGCAAGTAGTGGAGGGCAGCATCTAGAAGCAGGCACAGAGAGCGGCACTTACTCCTCCAGGGGGCTTCCTCACTCATCCGCCTCAGGGGGTTCCCAGCAGCTCATCCTTCCTAGGCTGCAGAGGGTGTGGGTAGGAGGCAGGGGGCTGCGGGTCTAGCATGGCAGGAGCATCTGGTATGGGAGGGCCGGGTTATAGCCTGCAGGCAGCTGGCACTGTACCCCGCTCATGGCTGCTGCTGCTGACCCCGTCCAAGCCCCAACTCATGTTACTCCATGCGGCTGCTCCCCTGTCTGTGTCCGGCTGCCTTCCCCCTGTCTGTCTCTGCCGCGTTTCCCCAGCCTGTCTCCTGCCGCCTTTCCCCTGTCTGTCTCCTGCCGCCTTTCCCCTGCCTGTCTCCTGCCGCCTTCCCCCTGCCTGTCTCCGGCCGCCTTTCCAGGAGACCCTGTTCCTTCACAATGTACTGCACATCAGTTCATTGTGACTCCACCCACAATAGCGCTACACTCTAGATCAGGCCCACTATGCAGTACAGCATTATGGGGCTGGGTCACAGGAACCTTGGAGACACTGACCAGGACTCTATGGCTGTGGGGAAATAGGAGATTAAATGACCACTCTATTCCACATTTACTATGTTACATGTGCAATATGTTTTATGTGTTCTATTTATTCCAGGAACTCCAGCTGTGGGGAACGGAGTCTTTATTACACATCACACGTTCTGTATTATCTCTGATTGACGGAGGATGGACAAGGACAGTAGTCACAGGACTGAGAGCATAATAAAAATCACCCTGGAGATCATCTACCTACTTACTGGGGAGGTGAGTGGATCTGGGAGCGTCACAGTGACCTTATATCTATAGTAATAATACAGGGACATGAATGGGGAGGTGAGTGGATCTGGGAGCGTCACAGTGACCTTATATCTATAGTAATAATACAGGGACATGAATGGGGAGGTGATAGGATATGGGAACATCACTGTGACCTTATATCATAGTAATAACTCAGGGACATGACTGGGGAGGTGAGGGATTCTGGGAGCACTACAGTGACATCACATATATCTATAGTAATAATACAGGGACATGACTGGGGAGCTGGGAGGATCTGGGAGCATCATTGTGACCTTATATCTATAGTAATAATACAGGGACATCACTGGGGAGGTGAGGGGATCTTGGAGCATCACTGTGACATCACTTTTATCTATAGTAATAAAACAGGGACATGACTGTAGACGTGAGGGGTACTGGGAGTGTCACAGTGACATCACTTAAATCTATAGTAATAAAACAGGGACATGACTGGGGAGATGAGGAGATCTGGGAGCGTCACAGTGACATCACTTATATCTATAGTAATAATACAGGGACATGACTGGGGATGTTAGGGGATCTGGAAGTGTCACAGTGAGATCACATATATCTCCTGTAATAATACAGGGACATGCCTGGGGAGTTGAGGGGATCTGTAAGTGTCACAGTGGCATCATATATCTCTAGTAATAATACAGGGACATGACTGGATCTGGAAGTGTCACAGTGACATCACATTTATCTCTAGTAATAATACAGGGACATGGCTGTGGACGTGAGGGGTACTGGGAGTGTCACAGTGACATCACTTAAATCTATAGTAATAAAACAGAGACATGACTGGGGAGGTGAGGGGATCTGGGAGCGTCACAGTGATGTCACTGTTATCTATAGTAATAATACAGGTATATGACTGGGGAGGTGAGGGGATCTGGGAATGTCACAGTGACATCACTTATATCTATTGTAATAATAAAGGGACATGACTGTGGAGGTGAGTGAATCTGGGAGCGCCACTGTGACCTTATATCTATATTAATTATACGTATGTGACTTGAGAGGTGAGGGGATCTGGGAGTGTCACAGTGACATCACTAATATCTATAGCAATACAGGGACATGACTGGGGAGTTGAGGGGATCTAGGAGAGGCACAGTGACGTCGCTTATATATAGTAATAATACAGGGACATGACTGGGGAGGTGAGGGGATCTGGGAGCATCACAGAGACATCACTTATATCTATAGTAATAATACAGGGACATGACTGGGGAGGTGAGGTGATCTGGGAGCGTCACAGTGACATCACATATCTATCGTACTAATACAGGGACATGACTGGGGGAGGGGAGGGGATCTGGGACTGTCACAGTAACATCACTTATATGTATAGTAATAATATAGGTATATGACGGGGAGGTGAGGGAATCTGGGACTGTCACAGTAACACCACTTATCTATAGTAATAATACTGGGGATGTTAGGGGATCTGGAAGTGTCACAGTGACATCATATATCTCTAGTAATAATACAGGGACATAACTGGATCTGGAAGTGTCACAGTGACATCACATATATCTCTAGTAATAATACAGGGACATGCCTGGGGAGTTGAGGGGATCTGTAAGTGTCACAGTGACATCTTATATCTCTAGTAATAATACAGGGACATGACTGGATCTGGAAGTGTCACAGTGACATCACATATATCTCTAGTAATAATACAGAGACATGACTGGGGAGGTGAGGGGATCTGGGAGCATCACAGTGACATCACTAATATCTATAGTCATAATAGAGGGACATGACTGGGGAGGTGAGAGGATCTGGGATCATCATTGTGATCTGATATCTATAGTAATAATACAGGGGACATCACTGGGGAGGTGAGGGGATCTGGGAGCATCACTGTGACATCATTTTTATCTATAGTAATAAAACAGGGACATGACTGGGGAGATGAGGAGATCTGGGAGCATCACAGTGACATCACTTATATCTATATTAATAATACAGGGACATGACTGGGGAGGTGAAAGGATCTGGGAGCTCATTGTGACCTTATATCTATAGTAATAATACAGGGACATGACTGGGGAGGTGAGGGGATCTGGGAGCATCACTGTGACATCACTTTTTTCTCTGACGTCCTAGTGGATGCTGGGGACTCCGTAAGGACCATGGGGATCAGCGGCTCCGCAGGAGACTGGGCACAAAAGTAAAGCTTTAGGACTACCTGGTGTGCACTGGCTCCTCCCCCTATGACCCTCCTCCAAGCCTCAGTTAGATTTTTGTGCCCGAACGAGAAGGGTGCACACTAGGTGGCTCTCCTGAGCTGCTTAGTGAAAAGTTTAGTGTTAGGTTTTTTATTTTCAGTGAGACCTGCTGGCAACAGGCTCACTGTATCGAGGGACTAAGGGGAGAAGAAGCGAACTCACCTGCGTGTAGAGTGGATTGGGCTTCTTAGGCTACTGGACATTAGCTCCAGAGGGATCGATCACAGGCCCAGCCATGGATGGGTCCCAGAGCCGCGCCGTCGGCCCCCTTACAGAGCCAGAAGACAGAAGAGGTCCGGAAAATCGGCGGCAGAAGACGTCCTGTCTTCAACAAGGTAGCGCACAGCACTGCAGCTGTGCGCCATTGCTCTAAGCACACTTCACACTCCGGTCACTGAGGGTGCAGGGCACTGGGGGGGGGGGGGCGCCCTGAGACGCAATAAAAACACCTTGGATGGCGAAAAATGCATCACATATAGCTCCTGGGCTATATGGATGAATTTAACCCCTGCCAGAATACACAGAAAAACGGGAGATAAGGCCGCCGAGAAGGGGGCGGAGCCTATCTCCTCAGCACACTGGCGCCATTTTCCCTCACAGCTCCGTTGGAGGGAAGCTCCCTGGCTCTCCCCTGCAGTCACTACACTACAGAAAGGGTTAAAAAAGAGAGGGGGGGCACTAATTAGGCGCAGTATTAACAATATAGCAGCTATAAGGGGAAAAACACTTATATAAGGTTATCCCTGTATATAAATAGCGCTCTGGTGTGTGCTGGCAAACTCTCCCTCTGTCTCCCCAAAGGGCTAGTGGGGTCCTGTCCTCTATCAGAGCATTCCCTGTGTGTGTGTGCTGTGTGTCGGTACGTTTGTGTCGACATGTATGAGGAGAAAAATGATGTGGAGACGAAGCAGATTGCCTGTAATAGTGATGTCACCCCCTAGGGGGTCGACACCTGAGTGGATGAACTGTTGGAAGGAATTGCGTGACAGTGTCAGCTCTGTATAAAAGACAGTGGTTGACATGAGACAGCCGGCTACTCAGCTTGTGCCTGTCCAGACGTCTCATAGGCCGTCAGGGGCTCTAAAGCGGCCGTTACCTCAGATGGCAGATACACACGCCGACACGGATACTGACTCCAGTGTCGACAGTGAAGAGACAAATGTGACTTCCAGTAGGGCCACACGTTACATGATTGAGGCAATGAAAAATGTTTTACACATTTCTGATAATACGAGTACCACCAAAAAGGGGTATTATGTTCCGTGAGGAAAAACTATCTGTAGTTTTCCTGAATCTGAGAAATTAAATGAGGTGTGTGATGTAGCGTGGGTTTCCCCCGATAAAAAGTTATTGGCATTATATCCTTTCCCGCCAGAGGTTAGGGTGCGTTGGGAAACACCCCCTAGGGTGGATAAAGCGCTCACACGCTTGTCAAAACAAGGGCTCTACCCTCTCCTGAGATGGCCGCCCTTAAGGATCCTGCTGATAGAAAAGCAGGAGGGTATCCTAAAATGTATTTACACACATACTGGTGTTATACTGCGACCAGCAATCGCCTCAGCCTGGATGTGCAGTGCTGGGTTGGCGTGGTCGGATTCCCTGACTGAAAAGATGGATACCCTGGACAGGGACAGTATATTATTGCCTATAGAGCATTTAAAAGATGCATTTCTATATATGCGTGATGCACAGCGGAATATTTGCCGACTGGCATTAAGAGTAAGTGCGTTGTCCATTTCTGCCAGAAGAGGGTTATGGACACGACAGTGGTCAGGTGATGCGGATTCCAAACGGCATATGGAAGTATTGCCTTATAAAGGGAAGGAGTTATTTGGGGTCGGTCTTTCAGACCTGGTGGCCACGGCAACAGCTGGGAATTCCACGTTTTTACCCCAGGTCGCCTCTCAACATAAGTTCAGGCGCAGTCCTTTCGTTCCCATAAGGGCAAGCGGGCAAAAGGTTCCTCACTTCTGCCCTGTGACAGAGGGAGAGGAAAAAGGCTGCAGAAATCAGCCAGTTCCCAGGAACAGAAGCCCTCTCCCGCTTTTGCTAAGCCCTCAGCATGACGCCGGGGCTTTACAAGCGGACTCAGGCACGGTGGGGGCCCGTCTCAAGAATTTCAGCGCGCAGTGGGCTCACTCGCAAGTAGACCCCTGGATCCTTCAGGTGGTATCTCAGGGGTACAAATTGGAATTTGAGACGTCTCCCCCTCGCCGTTTCCTAAAGTCGGCTTTACCGACGTCTCCCTCCGACAGGGAGGCAGTTTTGGAAGCCATTCACAAGCTGTATTCCCAGCAGGTGATCATCAAGGTACCCCTCCTGCAACAGGGAAAGGGGTATTATTATTCCACACTGTTGTGGTACCGAAGCCGGACGGCTCGATGAGACCGATTTTTAAATCTAAAATCTTTGAACACTTACATACAGAAGTTCAAATTCAAGATGGAGTCACTCAGAGCAGTGACTGCGAACCTGGAAGAAGGGGACTACATGGTCTCTGGACATCAAGCATGCTTACCTTCATGTCCCATTTTACCCTTCTCACCAAGGGTACCTCAGGTTTGTGGTACAGAACTGTCACTATCAGTTTCAGACGCTGCCGTTTGGATGGTCCACGGCACCCCGGGTCTTTACCAAGGTAATGGCCGAAATGATAATACTCCTTTGAAGGAAGGGAGTTTTAGTTATCCCTTACTTGGACGATCTCCTGATAAGGGTAAAATCCAGAGAACAGTTGGAGGTCGAAGTAGCACTATCTCAGGTAGTGTTGCGACAGCACGGTTGGATTCTCAATATTCCAAAATCGCAGCTGGTTCCGACGACTCGTCTTCTGTTCCTAGGGATGATCCTGGACACAGTCCAGAAAAAGGTGTTTCTTCCGGAGGAGAAAGCCAGGGAGTTATCCGAGCTAGTCAGGAACCTCCTAAAACCGAGCCAAGAGTGTATCAATGCACAAGGGTTCTGGGAAAAATGGTGGCTTCCTACGAAGCAATCCCATTCGGCAGTTTCCACGCAAGAACTTTCCAGTGGGACCTGCTGGACAAATGGTCCGGGTTGCATCTTCAGATGCATCAGCGGATAACCCTGTCACCAAGGACAAGGGTGTCCCTCCTGTGGTGGTTGCAGAGTGCTCATCTTCTAGAGGGCCGCAGATTCGGCATTCAGGACTGGCAGTGATCGCGCTGAGCCCAAAAAAAAAGTGGGTCCCAGGGACCCCTAACTTTTAAAAATTGGGGTCCTACCGGTTCTTTTCTGGGTCCCATCGCAATTAAGTTTTTTATTCATATTAATCTTATTTGGACACTACAGAAGTGTTGCAAGGTGGGGGAATGGGGTGACAGTGCTGCTGGGGTGTGTAGCATGCAGGACACTCTGCCCCAGAGCTTTAACTAGATATTTTGGTGCCCTTTGGCAGAAAGTGAATTGGAGTTCCACCTCCCAGATCCGAAACAACAGGTGGTGCGCGCCGCAGGCGCGCCGCAAAAATTTAGGGGCATGGCTTCATGGAGAAGGGGCGTGACCACATAATAGTGCCAATTCACATTACACCACACTGTAGTGCCGCTTATACACATTGCACCAGGTAGAACCTCCTATATACACTGCGCCAGGTAGAGCACGTTATACACACTGCGCCAGGTAGAGCACGTTAAACACACTGCACCAGGTAGAGCACCCCGTTATACACATTGCGCCAGGTAGAGCACGCCGTTATACATATTGCGCCAGGTAGAGCACCCCGTTATACACATTGCACCAGGTAGAGCACCCCGTTATACACATTGCGCCAGGTAGAGCACGCCGTTATACATATTGCGCCAGGTAGAGCACCCCGTTATACACATTGCACCAGGTAGAGCACCCCGTTATACACATTGCGCCAGGTAGAGCACGCCGTTATACACACTGCGCCAGGTAGAGCACCCCGTTATACACATTGCGCCAGGTAGAGCACCCCGTTATACACATTGCACCAGGTAGAGCACCCCGTTATACACATTGCGCCAGGTAGAGCACGCCGTTATACATATTGCGCCAGGTAGAGCACCCCGTTATACACATTGCACCAGGTAGAGCACCCCGTTATACACATTGCGCCAGGTAGAGCACGCCGTTATAATCATTGCGCCAGGTAGAGCACCCCTTTATACACATTGCGCCAGGTAGAGCACCCCTTTATACACATTGCGCCAGGTAGAGCACGCCGTTATACATATTGCGCCAGGTAGAGCACCCCGTTATACACATTGCACCAGGTAGAGCACCCCGTTATACACATTGCGCCAGGTAGAGCACGCCGTTATACATATTGCGCCAGGTAGAGCACCCCGTTATACACATTGCACCAGGTAGAGCACCCCGTTATACACATTGCGCCAGGTAGAGCACGCCGTTATACTCATTGCGCCAGGTAGAGCACCCCTTTATACACATTGCGCCAGGTAGAGCACCCCTTTATACACATTGCGCCAGGTAGAGCACGCCGTTATACATATTGCGCCAGGTAGAGCACCCTGTTATACACATTGCACCAGGTAGAGCACCCCGTTATACACATTGCGCCAGGTAGAGCACGCTGTTATACATATTGCGCAAGGTAGAGCACCCCGTTATACACATTGCACCAGGTAGAGCACCCCGTTATACACATTGCGCCAGGTAGAGCACGCCGTTATACTCATTGCGCCAGGTAGAGCACTCCTTTATACACATTGCGCCAGGTAGAGCACCCCTTTATACACATTGCGCCAGGTAGAGCACGCCGTTATACATATTGCGCCAGGTAGAGCACCCCGTTATACACATTGCACCAGGTAGAGCACCCCGTTATACACATTGCACCAGGTAGAGCACCCCGTTATACATACTGCGCCAGGTAGAGCACGTACCTTCCGCACCACCAGGGCCATGCGCTGTCACCGCTGCTTCCGTCAGGCAAAAGAAGTGAGAAGAAGTTTGAGGGGGGGTGTACCCAATGCGGCCACCTCGGGAACTGGCTCTCCTGTCACAGGCCCGCTAGCTGGGCGTCCGTAGGGATGCTGGGGACACCTGATGGTAATGGTGCAGCCCGCTCTTCTCCCCAGCAGCATGGTGGCAGAGCACGGCAGGGGCTGGAGGTGAGGTTCCTGGCTGGTCACCGCTGCTCTCCTTCACACAGATCGCGGGAGAGCACACCGGAGGCAGCCGAGAGGGAGGCAGATATCGGGTTGGGAGGGAGCTGCAGTTGGCGAGTCACCGCCCGCCCGCAGCGTACAGCAGCCGCAGAGCCGTCTTCTCTCTTGGCCCGGCTCCCGTGTGAAGCCGCTGCAGCCAACTACTTGTAAATTGAAGGGGACGGCGCTTCCTGCCTGTACAGAGTGGAGCCTTACCACAGGCAGTGTGGCGGTGCCCCCTCCCCCTCCTGGTCACTGCACGTGACCAAGAGGGGGAGGGGGCACCGCCAGACTGCCAGTGGTAAGGCTCCACTCTGTACGGGCAAGAAGCGCCGTCCCCTTCAATTTACAAGTAGTTGGCTGCAGCGGAGGGCGACCCGGGGACCCTCCCATTTTTGAAAAGTGAGTCCCCGCCTTCAGATCCGGGTAAAATACGCGCTATAGCGCGTATTTGTGAACACTGACTGGGTCCTGGTGACCACGGATGCCAGCCTGCGAGGCTGGGGAGCAGTCACACAGGGAAGAAATTTCCAGGGCTTATGGTCAAGCCTGGAGACAGCACTTCACATAAATATCCTGAAGCTAAGGGCCATTTACAATGCTCTAAGCTTAGCAAGACCTCTGCTTCAAGGTCAGCCGGTGTTGATCCAGTCGGACAACATCACGGCAGTCACCCACGTAAACAAGGGTGGCACAAGAAGCAGGAGGGCAATGGCAGTGATAGCACTGTCAGCAGTATTCATTCCGGGAGTGGACAACTGTGAAGCAGACTTCCTCAGCAGACACGACCTCCACCCGGGAGAGTGGGGACTTCACCCAGAAGTCTTCCACATGATTATAAACCGTTGGGAAAAACTCGACAGGTATTGTGCCAGGTCAAGGGACCCTCAGGCAATAGCTGTAGACGCTCTGGTAACACCGTGGGTGTACCAGTCAGTGTATGTGTTCCCTCCTCTACCTCTCATACCCAAGGTACTGAGAATTATAAGACGGAGAGGAGTAAGCACTATATTCGTGGCTCCGGATTGGCCAAGAAGGACTTGGTACCCGGAACTTCAAGAGATGCTCACGGAGGATCCGTGGCCTCTACCTCTAAGAAGGGACCTGCTCCAGCAAGGACGCTGTCTGTTCCAAGACTTACCGCTGCTGCGTTTGACGGCATGGCGGTTGAACGCCGGATCCTAGCAGAAAAAGGCATTCCGGATAAGTCATCCCTACCCTGATCAAAGCCAGGAAGGATGTAACTGCAAAACATTATCACCGCATTTGGCGAAAATATGTTGCGTGGTGCGAGGCCAGTAAGGCTCGACGGAGGAATTTCAACTGGGTCGATTCCTACATTTCCTGCAAACAGGAGTGTCTATGGGCCTGAAATTGGGGTCCATTAAGGTTCAAATTTCGGTCCTGTCAATTTTTTTCCAGAAAGAACTAGCTTCAGTCCCTGAAGTACAGATGTTTGTCAAGGGAGTGCTGCATATACAGCCTCCTTTTGTGCCTCCAGTGGCACCTTGGGATCTCAATGTAGTTTTTGGGTTCCAAAAGTCACATTGGTTTGAACCACTTAAATCTGTGGAGTTAAAATATCTCACGTGGTAAGTGATCATGCTGTTGGCCCTGGCCTGGGCCAGGTGCGTGTCAGAATTGGCGGCTTTATCCTGTAAAAGCCTTATTTGATTTTCCATTCGGACAGGGCGGAATTGAGGACTCGTCCTCAGTTTCTCCTTAAGGTGGTTTTCAGCGTTTCACCTGAACCAACCTATTGTGGTGCCTGCGGCTACTAGGGACTTAGAGGACTCCAAGTTGCTAGACGTTGTCAGGGCCCTGAATATATATATTCCAGGACGGCTGGAGTCAGAAAATCTGACTCGCTGTTTATCCTCTATGCACCCAACAAGCTGGGTGCCCCTGCTTCTAAGCAGACTATTGCTCGTTGGATTTGTAGTACAATTCAGCTTGCACATTCTGTGGCAGGCCTGCCACAGCCAAAAATCTGTCAATGCCCACTCCACGAGGAAGGTGGGCTCATCTTGGGCGGCTGCCCGAGGGGTCTCGGCTTTACAACTTTGCCGAGCAGCTACTTGGTCAGGAGCAAATAAGTTTGTAAAATTCTACAAATTTGATACCCTGGCTGAGGAGGACCTGGAGTACTCTCATTGGTGCTGCAGAGTCATCCGCACTCTCCCGCCCGTTTGGGAGCTTTGGTATAATCCCCATGGTCCTTACGGAGTCCCCAGCATCCACTAGGACGTCAGAGAAAATAAGAATTTACTTACCGATAATTCTATTTCTCGTAGTCCGTAGTGGATGCTGGGCGCCCATCCCAAGTGCGGATTGTCTGCAATACTGGTACATAGTTATTGTTACCAAAAATCGGGTTATTGCTGTAGTGAGCCATCTTTTCTAGAGGCTTCTCTGTTATCATGCTGTTAACTGGGTTTAGATCACAAGTTATACGGTGTGATTGGTGTGGCTGGTATGAGTCTTACCCGGGATTCAAAATCCTTCCTTATTGTGTACGCTCGTCCGGGCACAGTATCCTAACTGAGGCTTGGAGGAGGGTCATAGGGGGAGGAGCCAGTGCGCACCAGGTTGTCCTAAAGCTTTACTTTTGTGCCCAGTCTCCTGCGGAGCCGCTGATCCCCATGGTCCTTACGGAGTCCCCAGCATCCACTACGGACTACGAGAAATAGAATTATCGGTAAGTAAATTCTTATTATCTATAGTAATAAAACAGGGACATGACTGTAGACGTGAGGGGTAATGGGAGTGTCAAAGGGACATCACTTAAATCTATAGTAATAAAACAGGGACATGACTGGGGAGATGAGGAGATCTGGGAGTGTCACAGTAACATCACTTATATCTATAGTAATAATACAGGGACATGACTGGGGATGTTAGGGGATCTGGAAGTGTCACAGTGAGATCACATATATCTCCTGTAATAATACAGGGACATGCCTGGGGAGTTGAGGGGATCTGTAAGTGTCACAGTGGCATCATATATCTCTAGTAATAATTCAGGGACATGACTGGATCTGGAAGTGTCACAGTGACATCACATTTATCTCTAGTAATAATACAGGGACATGGCTGTGGACGTGAGGGGTACTGGGAGTGTCACAGTGACATCACTTAAATCTATAGTAATAAAACAGAGACATGACTGTGGAGGTGAGGGGGATCTGGGAGCGTCACAGTGATGTCACTGTTATCTATAGTAATAATACAGGTATATGACTGGGGAGGTGAGGGGATCTGGGAATGTCACAGTGACATCACTTATATCTATTATAATAATAAAGGGACATGACTGTGGAGGTGAGTGAATCTGGGAGCGCCACTGTGACCTTATATCTATATTAATAATACGTATATGACTTGAGAGGTGAGGGGATCTGGGAGTGTCACAGTGACATCACTAATATCTATAGCAATACAGGGACATGACTGGGGAGGTGAGGGGATCTAGGAGAGGCACAGTGACGTCGCTTATATATAGTAATAATACAGGGACATGACTGGGGAGGTGAGGGGATCTGGGAGTATCACAGAGACATCACTTATATCTATAGTAATAATACAGGGACATGACTGGGGAGGTGAGGTGATCTGGGAGCGTCACAGTGACATCACATATCTATCGTACTAATACAGGAACATGACTGGGGGAGGGGAGGAGATCTGGGACTGTCACAGTAACATCACTTATATGTATAGTAATAATATAGGTATATGACGGGGAGGTGAGGGAATCTGGGAGTGTCACAGTAACATCACTTACATCTATAGTAATAATACTGGGAATGTTAGGGAATCTGGAAGTGTCACAGTGACATCACATATATCTCCTGTAATAATACAGGGACATGCCTGGGGAGTTGAGGGGATCTGTAAGTGTCACAGTGACATCATATATCTCTAGTAATAATACAGGGACATGACTGGATCTGGAAGTGTCACAGTGACATCACATATATCTCTAGTAATAATACAGGGACATGACTGGGGAGGTGAGGGGATCTGGGAGCGTCACAGTGACATCACTAATATCTATAGTCATAATAGAGGGACATGACTGGGGAGGTAAGGGGATCTGGGAGCGTCACAGTGACATCACTAATATCTATAGTCATAATAGAGGGACATGACTGGGGAGGTGAGAGGATATGGGAGCATCATTATGATCTGATATCTATAGTAATAATACAGGGACATGACTGGGGAGGTGAGGGGATCTGGGAGCATCACTGTGACATCACTTTTATCTTTAGTAATAAAACAGGGACATGACTGGGGAGATGAGGAGATCTGGGAACGTCACAGTGACATCACTTATATCTATAGTAATAATAAAGGGACATAACTGGAGGTGAGTGAATCTGGGAGTGTCACAGAGACATCACATATATCTAGTAATAATACAGGGACATGACTGGGGAGGTGAGGTGATATGGGAGCGTCACAGTGACATCACATATCTATCGTACTAATACAGGGACATGACTGGGGTTGGTGAGGGGATCTGGGACTGGCACAGTAACATCACTTATATCTATAGTAACAATACAGGTATATGACTGGGGAGGTGAGGGGATCTGGGACTGTCACATTAACAACACTTATATCTATAGTAATAATTCAGGGACCTGAATTGGGAGGTGAGGGGATCTGGCAGCCTCACTGTGACATCGCTTATATCTATAGTACTAATACAGGTATTTTACTGGGGAGGTGAGGGAATCTCGGAGCATCACAGTGACATCACTTATCTATAGTAATAATACAGGGACATGACTGGGGAGGTGAGGGGATCTGGGAGTGTCACAGTGACATCACATATATCTATAGTAATAATACAGGGAGGTGAGGGGATATGGAAGCGTCACTGTGATGTAACTTATGTCTATAGTAATAATACAATAATAATAATACAGGGACAGGACTGGGGAGGTGATGGGGGGGGGGGGTCTGGGAGTGTATATATTGATATTTGATGTCTCCTCCATTACACAGGATTACACAGTAGTGAAGAAGACATCCAGTGAGTGTGAGATACTCAACAGCCAGCCCCGTGTGTCAGGAGGACTGAGTAGAACCCAAAGCCCAATCACGGTGCCTACACCTCACTCACTGATACATGAGAGACACAATGACCAGAAGATCCTGGAACTCACCAACAAGATCATTCAGTTGCTGACTGGAGAGGTGGCTGCTGGGAATGGGACATTATACAGTAACACCAGGGGATGTGTCTGGGTGATGACTGGAGAAGTGACTGCTGGGAATGGGACATTATACAGTAACACCAGGGGATGTGTCTGGGTGATGACTGGAGAAGTGACTGCTGGGAATGGGACATTATACAGTAACACCAGGGGACGTGTCTGGGTGATGACTGGAGAGGTGGCTGCTGGGAATGGGACATTATACAGTAACACCAGGGGATGTGTCTGGGTGATGACTGGAGAGGTGACTGCTGGGAATGGGGCATTATACAGTAACACCAGGGTATGTGTCTGGGTGGTGACTGGAGAGGTGACTGCTGGGAATGGGGCATTATACAGTAACACAGGGGGATGTGTCTGGGTGATGACTGGAGAGGTGACTGCTGGAAATGGGACATTATACAGTAACACAGGGGGATGTGTCTGGGTGATGACTGGAGAGGTGACTGCTGGGAATGGGACATTATACAGTAACACCAGGGGATGTGTCTGGGTGATGACTGGAGAGGTGACTGCTGGGAATGGGACATTATACAGTAACACCAGGGGATGTGTCTGGGTGATGACTGGAGAGGTGACTGCTGGGAATGGGACATTATACAGTAACACCAGGGGATGTGTCTGGATGGTGACTGCTGGGAATGGGGCATTATACAGTAACACCAGGGGGCGTGTCTGGGTGATGACTGGAGAGGTGACTGTTGGGAATGGGGCATTATACAGTAACACCAGAGGAAGTTTCTGGGTGACGACTGGAGAGGTGACCGCTGGGAATGGGACATTATACAGTAACACCAGGGGATGTGTCTGAGCGATGACTGGAGAGGCGACTGCTGGAGAATGGGACATTATACAGTAACACCAGGGCATCTGTCTGGGTGATGACTAGAGAGGTGACTGCTGGGAATGGGACATTATACAGTAACACCGGGGGATGTGTCTGGGTGATGACTGGAGAGGTGACTGCTGGGAATGGGACATTATACAGTAACACCAGGGGACGTGTCTGGGTGATGACTGGAGAGATGACTGCAGAGAATGGGACATTATACAGTAACATCAGGGGACGTGTCTGGTTGATGACTGGAGAGGTGACGGCTGGGAATGGGACATTATACAGTAACACCAGGGGATGTGTCTGGGTGATGACTGGAGAGGTGACTGCTGGGAATGGGACATTATACAGTAACACCAGGGGACGTGTCTGGGTGATGACTGTATCACTGTGTGTGTCAGGTTCCTATAAGGTGTCATGATGTCACTGTCTATGTCTCCATGCAGGAGGGGGAGTATATAGAGGAACACAGGGGTCTGTACAAGGACTTGATGATGGAGAATCACCGGCCCCTCACATCACTGGGTAAGAGGAGACTGTCATGTTTTGTACAAGGGAGAGCAGGTATGGGGGCCCCTATATACACACATCATCTGATAATCACATATATACACTGTACTCAGTCACTATGTGTCTCCTACAGAAGGACCCAGTAACAGAGATACCCCAGAGAGATGTCCCCGTCCTCTGTATTCCCAGGATTGTACAGAGGAGAATCACAGGATCCCACAGGAGGATCAGGTAGGTGGGATTTAGGGTCTCCCCAATAAATCAAAGTGACTGTCACTATATGATCTGTAGAGGAGCTGTGTGTCATTATATTTGTCTTGTTTACATAGGATGAAGCCCAATTAAATAATATTAATATCAAAGATACAGAGGGAGAAAAAGAGACATATGTGACTGATACAAAGGCAGAAGATATAGAGGGAGAAGAAGAGATGTATGTGACTGATAGAGAGACAGAAAATATAGAGGGAGAAGAAGAGACGTATGTGACTGATATAAAGGCAGAAGATACAGAGGGAGAAGAAGAGACGTATGTGACTGATATAAAGGCAGAAGATATAGAGGGAGAAGAAGAGACGAATGTGACTGATATAAAGGCAGAAGATATAGATGGAGAAGAAGAGACGTATGTGACTGATATGAAGGCAGAAGATACAGAGGGAGAAGAAGAGACGTATGTGACTGATATAAAGGCAGAAGATATAGATGGAGAAGAAGGGACGTATGTGACTGATATAAAGGCAGAAGATATAGAGGGAGAAGAAGAGACGTATGTGACTGATATAAAGGCAGAAGATATAGATGGAGAAGAAGAGAGGTATGTGACTGATATGAAGGCAGAAGATACAGAGGGAGAAGAAGAGACGTATGTGACTGATATAAAGGCAGAAGATATAGATGGAGAAGAGACGTATGTGACTGATATAAAGGCAGAAGATATAGAGGGAGAAGAAGAGACGTATGTGACTGATATAAAGGCAGAAGATACAGAGGGAGAAGAAGAGACGTATGTGACTGATATAACGGCAGAAGATACAGAGGGAGAAGAGGAGACGTATGTTACTGATATAAAGGTAGAAGATACAGAGGGAGAAGAAGAGACGTATGTGAGGGGTGATCAGCAGTCTAAGGAGGAGGAAATCCCTACAGATATCAGCACAGGTGAGTAATAAACACTTATTACAGGAAAGTGTCACATATTCTCCTTCCTCAGTCACTACAGCAATCTCTTATCCTACACCCTCCTCTGTCAGTAAAAACTAATGAGGAATTTGTTTTTTCCCAGTGTGGAGTCAGGAGCCATCACCTCTATTATACTCCTGCTCTCCCCTCACATCATGTCACTGTGTGTTACCAGCCCAGAGATCTGACCAGTCTCCTCCCCACACTCTCTGGTGTATCTCATACATCAGGAGCCATCAGCCTCTATTATACTCCTGCTCTCCCCCTCACATCATGTCACTGTGTGTTACGAGCCCAGAGATCTGACCAGTCTCCTCCCCACACTCTCTGGTGTATCTCATACATCAGGAGATATCAGCCTCTATTATACTCCTGCTCTCCTCCTCACATCATGTCACTGTGTGTTACCAGCCCAGAGATCTGACCAGTCTCCTTCCCACACTCTCTGGTGTATCTTATACATCAGGAGACATCAGCCCCTATTATACTCCTGCTCTCACCCTCACATGATGTCACTGTGTGTTACCAGCCCAGAGATCTGACCAGTCTCCCCCCCACACTCTCTGGTGTATCTCATACATCAGGAACCATCAGCCCCTATTATACTCCTGCTCTCCCCCTCACATCATGTCACTTTGTGTTACCAGCCCATAGATCTGACCAGTCTCCTCCCCACACTCTCTGGTGTATCTCATACATCAGAAGACTTAAGCCCCTATTATACTCCTGCTCTCCCCCTCACATCATGTCACTGTGTTACCAGCCCAAAGATCTGAACAGTCTCCTCCCCACACTCTTTGGTGTATCTCATACATCAGGAGCCTTCAACCCCTATTATACTCCTACTCTCCCCTTCACATAATGTCACTGTGTTACCAGCCCAGAGATCTGACCAATCTCCTCCCCACACTCTCTGGCATATCTCATACATCAGGAGCCATCAGCCCCTATTATACTCCTACTCTCTCCCTCACATCATGTCACTGTGTTACCAGCCCAGAGATCTGACCAGTCTGCTCCCCACACTCTCTGGTGTATCTCATACATCAGGAGCCATCAGCCCCTATTATACTCCTGCTCTCCCCCTTCACATCATGTCACTGTGTGTTACCAGCCCAGAGATCTGACCAGTCTCCTCCCCACACTCTCTGGTATATCTCATACATCAGGAGCCATCAGCCCCTATTATACTCCTGCTCTCCTCCTCACATCATGTCACTGTGTGTTACTAGCCCAGAGATCTGACCAGTCTCCTCCCCACACTCTCTGGTATATCTCATACATCAGGAGCCATCAGCACATATTAATCCCATAGTCTTCGTATCATGTCAGGTAGGATTTGTTTTCTGTAACTAACATGGTGTTGAGTCTCGGCAATAAGAAGGCAAGCTGAGAACTGAGCTCTCTGCCCTGGAACGCCAGTCTCCTTTTTCGAGTAGGCCGTGACATTGGTCTTCAGCACACGGATGAGTAATGCATAATAGGAGGTCACTGGATTCAGTGGACCATGCTTTAATTAAGAATTGGAACCTCTTAATAGTTCTTATTTTCTAAAGCAGAGTAATGGGAAGTGTATGTGACAGGATGGTCTTCATTCCTTAATATAGGTACTTCATTGCTAGTATGTCTGCAAGTAGAGACCTCATAGATAGAAAAGTTCATCCTTCATGAGCAAACAGATTGATTATGGGGAGTGATATTCTGTACAGATGTCCTGGAGAAGGTATCTAGACAATCCCTGTTATACAGAGTTGAGATCATGTAGAGAGGGATAGACACCTTGATAGAAGAATGGTCTGGTTACGCCCCTTGGCTAGAGGATCGGTCCTGTTACGTCCCTTGGCTAGAGGATCGGTCCTGTTACGTCCCTTGGCTAGAGGATCGGTCCGGTTTTGCCCCTGGGCTAGAGTATCGTTCCGGTTTTGCCCCTGGGCTAGAGCATCGGTCCGGTTTTGCCCCTGGCTAGATGAACGGTCCTGTTTTGCCCCTGGCTAGAGGAACGGTCCTGTTTTGCCCCTGGCTAGAGGATCGTTCCGGTTTTGCCTCTGGGCTAGAGCATGGGGTCCGGTTTTGCCCCTGGCAGGAGGAACGGTCCGGTTTTGCCCCTGGCTAGAGGAACGATCCGGTCAGGCCCCTGGGCAGCAGGTGATCACTAAAAAAGCCTAGTTAATCTCCCATTTATAGCGGATCTTTCGTCTGGAGAAAAATTAAATGATACTAACATTCTCTGGTGAAAATGTCTGTGTATTTTCATTCTCTATAACGTCCGCAATTTAAAGATCTAAGAAACTGTAGGTTAGTATGACTGTACAATAGGAGATTACGTAGAAAGCCCTTTCGAAACAAGTGTGTCGATCCATCAGTGCATTCGGTTGTTGGGGAAAATGGTGGCGGCCTACGAGGCCATACAGTTTGGCAGGTTCCATGTCAGAGTTTTCCAGTAGGACCTGTTGGACAAATGGTCGGGTTCACACCTACACATGAACCGAAAGATAATCCTGTCGTCAAAAGCTAGGATTTCACTCCTGTGGTGGTTACACAGCTCTCACCTACTGGAGGTACGCAGATTCGGGATTCAGGACTGGCTCCTGGTGACCACGGATGCAAGTCTCCGAGGCTGGGGAGCTGTCGCTCAGGGAGGAAGCTTCCAAGGGAAATGGTCTAGTCAGGAAGCCTGCCTTCACATAAACGTGCTGGAATTGAGAGCCATTTACAACGGCTTTCAACAAGCGGTACATCTTCAAGATCATCCCATGCAGATCCAGTCGGACAATGTAACAGCAGTCGCGTACATAAACAGGCAGGGTGTAACGAAAAGCAGAGCGGCAATGGCAGAGGTGACGAAGATTCTCCTCTGGGCAGAAAGACATCTAAAGGCTCTGTCAGCAATTTTCATTCCGGGAGTAGACAACTGGGAAGCAGACTTCCTCAGCAGACATGATTTCCATCCAGGAGAGTGGGGCCTCCACCAAGAAGTCTTCGCAGAGGTGACAAGTCTTTGGGGAGTTCCTCAAGTAGACATGATGGCATCTCGTCTCAACAAGAAGCTTCAGAGATATTGTTCCAGGTCGAGAGAACCTCAAGCATTAGCGGTGGATGCGCTAGTGGCCCAGTGGGTTTTCCGGTCAGTGTATGTCTTTCCTCCACTTCCGCTGATCCCAAAAGGGCTCAGGATCATTAGAAGAACAGGAGTTCGAGCAATCTTCATTGCCCCAGACTGGCCAAGGAGTGCTTGGTGCCCAGATCTTCAGGAGTAGCTCATAGAAGATCCTCTTCCTCTTCGCGAGGACCTGTTACAGCAGGGGCCGTGCGTGTATAAAGACTTACCGCAGCTACGTTTGACGGCATGGTTGTTGAGCGGCGAATCCTAGCCCGAAAGGGTATTCCCAAGGAAATCGTCCCCACTCTTATTCA
Source organism: Pseudophryne corroboree (assembly GCF_028390025.1). Taxonomy (NCBI): domain Eukaryota; kingdom Metazoa; phylum Chordata; class Amphibia; order Anura; family Myobatrachidae; genus Pseudophryne; species Pseudophryne corroboree. The sequence continues at coordinate 2,882,953 of NW_026967574.1, read as the reverse complement.
GGCCAGGAAAGGAGTAACGTTGAAACATTACCACCGTATTTGCAGAAAATATGTATCTTGGTGTGAATCCAAGAAGGCTCCTACGGAAGAGTTTCAGTTGGGACGTTTTCTCCATTTTCTGCAGGCTGGTGTGGAGGCGGGCCTCCGAATGCGATCAATCAAGGTCCAGATTTTGGTCTTGTCAGTGTTCTTCCAAAAACAATTGGCCTCTCTTCCAGAGGTTCAGACCTTCGTGAAAGGGGTTCTGCACATCCAGCCTCCATTTGTGCCTCCAGTGGCACCATGGGACCTTACTCTGGTATTGCAGTTCCTTCAATCGAATTGGTTTGAGCCTCTACAAGAGATAGAGTAGAAGTTTCTCATTTGGAAAGTGGTGATGCTTTTGGCATTGGCATCCGCACGGCGGGTGTCTGAATTGGGGGCCTTATCTCACAAGAGCCCTTACCTGATCTTCCATGAAGATAGGGCAGAGTTGAGAACTCGTCAACATTTTCTTCCAAAGGGGGTTTCATCTTTCCACATAAACCAACCTATTGTGGTGCCAGTAATTCCTGACACATTCACTGAGTCAAAGTATCTAGATGTGGTTAGGGCTTTGAAGATTTATGTCGCTAGAACAGCTAGAATACGGAAAACAGAGTCTTTGTTTGTCCTGTATGCTCCCAACAAAATTGGGTGTCCTGCTTCCAAGCAGACTATTGCACGCTGGATCAGAGGTACGATTCAGCAAGCTCATTCTATGGCTGGATTGCCGTTACCGAAGTCAGTGAAGGCCCATTCTACTAGGAAGGTGGGCTCCTCCTTGGCATTCTCTGCTGCAGCTCCAGCTCTCCCCAGCGCTGCTGTACACTCCCGAGCCCTGGTTGCTGGGTACCTACAGCGGAGGCTCCAGGTTTCTTCACGTTAGACACACACGGCTGGGGCTCTCCAGGATCGCGTGGCAGCGCTTCGGGAGGTGGTAAGTGGGTCCCGCTTGCGGGACCCTGTCTTTATCGCGATCCGTCGTGGTCAGTGGGAGGCGGGCCGTGCACGCTGGCGGTGGACACTTCGGCAGTACAGGCAATCCCACTAGATCACCAGGGCATGGGCGCAGGTCAGCTTTTCTCTCTAAACCAGTTTTTATATCGCCCACACTACCCGGTGGTTTTGCCAGCAGAGGGGATAAGGCTTAGACCTGAAGCCCCTCCCCCAGCCCCAGGGCGCCATTTCCAGCAAGTATTCCCACCCTGGAGCTGCATCTCTGTCTTTCCCTCACTCCCTGTCAGTGTCTGCGGCGCCATTATCCCTCAGCTCACTGTTCCTGGGACTGCTTGGGCATATCCTCCTATGTAAAGCCGCCTGGTTGTCAGCGCTGTGACTTTACATGACACTTAAGTATTCTACCTGCCTATTAGTCAGTGTTAGTAAGAAAGAGAGTGCATTTAGTCAGGGTTTTATAGTACAATTACCCTGTGATATACATCCAGTTCTTACTGTGTAGTGTTATATCTATTGACTATTTAGCAATATAAACTAGTCCAGTGCAGTTTTATTGTCAGTAATAACCTCTGCATTGTACAAACTGTGACTTTCTCTGGCTGGGTCCACAGGATAACATTGGGATATGGTTGAGGGACAGCGGAAATGGCACCAACATGGTCACAATCTTTCTGGCCTCCCAGGATGCATCGGGGCCTTCACCATATAGTCCCACCCACTGACTCAGTCAGATCAGTTTTTTGCTTGGTGCGGCAGGAAGCCGCATGGTCTCAGAGCTGCTGTGAGAATAGCCTCAAGCTTTTATTATTTCATTTTTATAGACTTACTATGTTTTTTTGAGCGACTTTTGTTAATAGCGTCTTAAACGCATGCTAGAAAGAGTCGCTCCAACAACTCCTCACCGGGTCGCAACAACGCTTACCTTCGGGTATTAGTGCTGTCTCGACGGGCGTCTGTGTCGGATGTTCTAGCAGGTCCAGCAGACGTAATCAGGCTGTGGCCGGAGCATGGGGAGATGGTGAGTCTATGGACTTTCTCTTACTAGAGAGGTCAGGACACAGCTACGCTGCCTTTGGTGGAGACTACAAACAGTGTGTTGATGCGCCGAACACTCTCTGGGGCAACAGCGCTACGCTCCGGGGATCATAGGCGCCAGGACTAGGTAGAGGCCACGATCCTTAGGGTTTAAGTCAGCAGGGGGATTCAGACGCTCTCCTGGCCGCCCCTCCTCCGAGTTCATGACCAGTTTCCACGTGTCTCTCGTTTCATGAACTGAATGACCTCACTTCCGGCTCAGATGCTACCACGAGGGTACTCGGTCGCAACTTATACGCTGCGGTTGTGTACACTAGAGATCCCGCCCAGACCTAGTCGCAGGCCTTAGCGTCTGCATACACGTGGAAGTCGCTGAGCGTCCGTGTCCGCAGGAGCGACTTTGTCAGTTATCATGAGCGGTAGTGTACATCAGTAGCGTCTGAATCCACTCAGCGTCTTACGAGTGTATGTGCTTGGATATGGAAGTGTGGTGAGTCTCCTTGTATCCCGCTCTCTGAAGGCAGGGTATACAGTACTAAAAATTCCTTCTACTTCTTAGTTTGAATTGTTAATTTTTAGTACCTATTGCATATGAGACCTGTATATTACTGTGTTTTCTGCATGTTATGTTGGAAAAGAACCAGTTAGAAACAGAAGTACAATTTTCCTACTAATGTATAAGTTGTTATGATGGTGATTGTAGTCTCATATGACAATGTCTAATGCTTTAACATGTGACTGACTGCTAGTATGTGTGCTGACTTTTCTGTGTAATGTCAGTCCTGTTCTGACCCTCTGTAGTCATTAACAGATTATTACCATGTCTGTAAGCGGCAAAAGTGATGAGGAGAATTTATCAGGCACTCCTACATCCCTAACATGCTTATCTTATAAGACAGGTTTAATTGATGTGGATCAATTGGTCACTTATGAAGGGTTGTGTGCAAACTGTTTCGCTTTCAGCGAAGTAAAAAACAGGAGTTAGTTCAACCACCAACAGAGCCACCATGGAATATGGTCGCAAAGACTCTATCTTCAATAGCGGACAGGTTAGCTCCGGTAGCACCACCTCAAGGGTTAGGTTACACTATGAACCCATACATGCAGCTCCCTTCCTACGGCTTGGTTCCAGTAGCCTCTACAAGCAACCAAGGGACAGGTAAGACTAAGACAGATGCGTCTATGTGGCAGACTACATAAGATGATACAACAGATGATGATACAGTATATTCAAATACACCGTATGATGATCAGTCGCAGAGCTTTAGTTCAGAGGATGTAGCTGAACTTACTGATGCTGTGAAGGCTGTTCTCTCTTTGGAAGAGCCAGCTAAAACAGTGTTAAAATCTAAAGCACCTGTGTTTAAACGAACAAAATCAGTGAAAACTGAATTCCCAGCGTCAAACGAACTGACAGAAATGATGGATGAGTCTTGGGCGACGCCCAGTAAGAAATATAAGATTCCGAAAAGATGGAATTCTTATTATCCATTTCCAGCTGCGGATTGTTCGTAAAGAGAAGTTCCTCCAAAAGTAGATGCACATGTTCTGCGATTGTGCATAAATCTGCTTTACCACTGTCATCTACCTCGCTAAATGATGTCACTGACAGAAGGGTAGATAGTTTTTTGAAAAATGTATTTTCTCTAGTAGGAGCAGTGGTAAGACCTGCTATGGCTTCAGCCTGGGTAGCAAAGGCAATGGGCGAATGGATAGAGGAACTAGAAATGACATCTCTTCTCTTACTTCGGAGCAAGAGTACCTTTTAAGCCGTTTGAGACAATCTGCCCAATACTTAGAACAAGCAGCAATTGATATGGGTACAGTTGCTTCTAAAGCTTCAGCCTTGACAGTAGCTGCTCGCAGAGCAGTTTGGCTACGTACCTGGAAAGCAGATGCGGAATCCAAGAAAGAATTGGAAGCATTGCCTTTCGTTGGTAATATATTGTTTGGGAAACCATTTTCTGATATCCTAGAATCAGAGGCTGAATCAAAGAAGGTCAGATTTCCGGCTATTTATAACCCTAAGTCCAAGGGTTTAAAGTTTTGCTCATTTCGATGGCAAAGTAAAGCGAAAGCTAAAGAGGAGTCTAAGCAACCCCAGTTCAAAACCAGGGGTAGGAAGCAGTGGGCTAGCAAAAAGCCAGCTTCCAAGCCTGAACAGAAACCATCAGCCTGAAGAGACAGGCCTCCGCCTGGAGGATGCCAGGGTTGGGGGCCGACTCCTTCATTTTTGCACACATATGGCAACAGTCAACAACAGTTGCTTGGGTGCAGAAGGTGGTATCTCAGGGGTATGGGTTCCCATTCAGGAGGCAGCCTCCTCAAAGATTTTTTTGCACCAGCCCGTCTCGTATAGAGTCAAAGGCCAATGCCTTGCAAGCAGCAGTCCAAAAATTACTGCAGTCTGGTGTGATTGTCCCAGTACCTCCATCACAAAGGGGACAGGGGTTTTACTCCAATCTATTTCTTATACAGAAGCCAAATGGGTCATATCGACCAATTCTCAATCTAAAAATGTTAAACAAATACATTGGATCCCGAAGTTCCACATGGAGACGTTGCGCTCCATAATGTTGGCCATGGAACCGGGAGATTACATGGTATCTCTGGGTGTACGGGATGCTTACCTACATGTGCCTATAGCACTGTCTCATCAGTGTTACCTCAGGTTTGCCATCCTCCAGGAACATTTTCAGTTACAAGCTCTGCCCTTCAGGCTAGCAACAGCACCCAGGGTGTTTACCAAGATCATGGTGGTTATGGCAGCTTGTCTGCGCAAACAGGGGATAAGAATATTCCCATACCTCGACGACCTGTTAATCTTAGCACATCGCAAGATTTACTTTTGAGCCATCTTCAACAGACAATAGTTTGTCTACAGAGACACGGGTGGCTCATAAAATGGGAAAAGTCGTCTATGGATCCATTACAGCGGATGGTTCATTTGGTGGCCATATTGGATTCAGACCTACAGAGAGTTTTCTTACCAGAAAAAAAGATGGTCAAGGTGCAGGTCATGACTCAGGAAGCGTTGCACACCCAGACAATGTCAGTCCATGCATCAATGCGACTGTTGGGTCTGATGGTATCAACCTTCAACATGGTGGAATATGCGCAATTCCACTCCAGACCATTACAGCACCTTATTCTGACCAAATGGAATGGAAATCATCAGACGATAAGAAAGCAGATGATAACGTTTCCAGTAAATGTAAAAAGGTCTCTAGCGTGGTGGCTACAGACAGACCATTTAAACAAGGGGAGACCCTTTTGGATAAAAGAGTGGCAAGTCCTGACAACAGATGCCAGTCTGCAAGGCTGGGATGTGGTACTCGGAAGCCTTTGGTTCCAGGGAAAATGGACCGTAAGGAAAAGTCGCCTGCCAATAAATCTGTTGGAAATAAGGGCCATTTATATGGCTCTAGTTCAGGCAAAGGACAGTCTGCAAGGAAGACCGGTCCAGATTCGCTCAGACAATGCGACAGCAGTTGCGTACCTCAATCATCAAGGAGGAACTCACAGCAAAAGATTGATGGAGGAAGTAACTCCCATTCTAAGATGAGCAGAACTCAATCTCCCAGCATTGTCAGCACTGTTTGTCCCAGGTGTACTGAACTGGGAAGCGGATTTTCTCAGTCGACACACCATTCAGGAAACCGAATGGGCATTACACCCAGAAGTGTTTCAGACAATAGCGAACAGATGGGGTCTACCAGAGATAGACCTCATGGCGTCTCGTCTAAACAACAAAGTTCTGAAGTACGGATCAAGAACCAAGGATCCCGGAGCGGTCCTTGTAGACGCACTGTCAGTAGAATGGAAATTTAATCTGGCATATCTGTTCCCTCCAATATCTCAGTTACCCAGAGTAGTGAGGAAAATAAATCAAGCACATGGAGCCATAATTCTGATAGCTCCAGCTTGGCTAAGAAGTAATTGGTACACAGATCTACTGAGAATGTCCGTGGAAGCACCAATACTGCTCCCTCAACGTCCATATCTGCTAATGCAGGGTCCTTGTTGTCACAGTCATCTGGATCGTCTGTCTTTGACGGCGTGGCTGTTGAAACCTCTATCCTAAAAGCTATAGGATTTTCAAAACAAGTAATCCAAACTATGCTCCGAGCAAGAAAGCCTTCTTCAGCTCGTGTGTATCATAAAATATGGCAAGCCTATATTCATTGGTGTACTGAAAAAAGTTTGAATCCGAGATCTTTTAAAGAATCCAGGATTTGGGATTTCCTTCAAGCAGGATTGGATAAAGGTTTCAAAGTAGCTTCCTTGAGAGTTCAAGTATCAGCGTTAACTGTATGGTTTCAGCGTAAGATTGCTGATTTACAGGATGTGCCTACTTTCTTTCAGGGAGTTGTACATATTCAACCTCCATTTGTTCCTCCTGCAGCTCCCTGGGATTTGAATTTAGTTCTTAAATTCCTCCAGCGACCTCCGTTTGAACCACTTAAGAGAGCGGATCTTAAATGGTTAACGGCTAAAGTACTTTTTCTACTGGCAATGGCGTCAGCCAGAAGAGAGTCAGATTTAGGAACATTATCATGTAAGTCTCCTTTCCTAAAAATTTTTCCAGACAGAGCAGTTCTCAGAACTAGATCTGGTTATCTTCCAAAGGTGGTGTCAAAGTTTCACCTTAATGAAGAGATTGTAGTCCCAGCTTTTCAGGTATCGGGACTTTCTGCGGGAGAAGCGTCGCTGGATGTAGTCCGAGCTTTAAGAATCTACATAGATCGTACTAGTGCCATCAGAAAAACAGATTCTCTCTTCATCCTCTACGGATTTCATAGAAGAGGATGGCCTGCTAGTAAACAGACGCTCGCAAGATGGCTCCGAATGGTAATATCAGAAGCTTATTCTCATGCAGATCTCCCTACTCCGGCTAATGTCTCTGCTCACTCTACACGTAAGGTAGGTCCTTCATGGGCAGCACAACAGGGTGCTTCAGCAGAACAGATTTGTAAGGCAGCCACATGGTCTTCCATAAACACATTCATCAAACATTATGCCTTGGATACTTTTGCCTCTCATGACGCAGACTTCGGGCGAAAGGTCCTCCTGTGTAATCAGGAGCGTCCCCACCACTAAAACTGCCTTTGGGAATCCCAATGTTATCCTGTGGATAACCTGTGGACCCAGCCAGAGAAATTGACATTATGGTAAGAACTTACCATTGATAACGTAATTTCTCTTATATCCACAGGTATCCACAGGGATCCCACCCTGACGCACCTGATTTGAGGATCTTGACAATCCATTAAACCTCTTCCCTCTTGTATGGAAGGGTGTGCATGTGTGTTCTTATCGCCTAAATAGGTTTCTACCTGATGCTCCTGCCTAATCGCTGTGGAAAGAACTGATTTGACTGAGTGAGTGGGCGGGATTATATGGTGAAGCCCCGATGCATCCTGGGAGGCCAGAAAGCTTGTGACTGTTTGGTGCCATTTCCGCTGTCGCTCCAGCATATCCCAATGTTATCCTGTGGATACCTGTGGACATAAGAGAAATTACGTTATCAACGGTAAGTTCTTAACATAACGTCTATTTCTCATACGTCCTAGAGGATGCTGGGGTCATCATAGAAACATGGGGTTATACCAAAGCTCTAGAACGGGCGGGAGAGTGCGGATGACTCTGCAGCACCAATTGAACAACTGAATTTCTTCATCGGCCAAGGTGTCAAACTTGTAGAACTTTGCAAATGTGTTTGACTCAGACCAAGTAGCTGCTCAGCAAAGTTGCAATGCCGAGACCCCCCCGGGCAGCCGCCCAGGACGAGCCCATCTTTCTAGTAGAATGGGCTTTCACCGATTCTGGTAACGGCAATCCAGCCGTGGAATGAGCCTGCTGAATCGTATTATAGATCCAGCATGCAATAGTCTGCTTGGAAGCAGGACACCCAATCTTGTTGGGAGCATACAGGACAAACAGAGGTTCTGTTTTCCTAATCTGAGCAGTTCTGGCGACATAAATTTTCAAAGCTCTGACCACATCCAGAGACTTTGATTCAACCAAAGAGTCAGTAGCCACTGGCACCACAATCGGTTGGTTCATGTGGAAAGATGAAACCACTTTCGGCAGAAAATGTTGACAAGTTTTCAACTCTGCTCTATCTTCATGAAAGATCAAATAAGGGCTCTTACTCAGTCACCCGCCTTGTGGATGCCAAGGTTAACAGGATGACCACTTTCCAAGTGAGGAATTTCAACTCCACCTTCCGTAAAGGTTCAAATCAATGTGATTGAAGGAAATGCAACACCACATTAAGATCCCATGGTGCCACTGGAGGCACAAATGGAGGTTGGATGTGCAACATTCCTTTTACGAAAGTCTGAACTTCTGGAAGGGAGGCCAATTGTTTCTGAAATAAAACCGATAAGGCCGAAATCTGTAGCTTAATTGAGCCCAATTTTAGGCCCGCATCCACACCTGCTTGTAGAAAATTGGGAAAACGTCCTAGTCGAAACTCTTCCGTAGGAGCCCCCTTGGATTCACACCAAGAAACATATTTTCTCCAAATACGGTGGTAATGTTTAGACGTTACCTTTTCTGGCCTGAATAAGTGTGGGAATGACTTAACTGGGAATACCCTTACGGGCTAGGATTTTGCGCTCAACCGCCATGCCGTCAAACGAAGCCACGGTAAGTCCTGATACACGCACGGCCCCTGTTGTAACAGGCCCTTAACTCCAGAACATTTATGTGGAAACAAGTTTCCTGACTTGACCATCTTCCTTGGAAGTTTTCTCCCATTGTGACTGCCCCCCAGCCTCGGAGGCTTGCATCCGTGGTCACTAGGATCCAGTCCTGTATCCCAAACCTGCGCCCCTCTAGGAGGTGAGAGCTGTGCAGCAACCACAGGAGTGATATCCTGGTCTTGGAAGACAGGATTATCCTCCGGTGTAGGTGGGACCTGGACACCACTTGTCCAACAGGTCCCACTGGAACACTCTGCATGAAACCTGCCAAACTGAATGGCCTCGTAGGCCGCAACCATCTTCCCCAGCAACCGAATGCATTAATGGATTGACATTCTTGCTGGTTTCAGAATTTGTTTGACCAGACTCTGAAGTTCCATAGCCTTGTCCACTGGAAGAAAGACTCTCTGTAGTTCTGTGTCCAATATTACCAAAAACGACAACCGCGTCATCGGAATCAACTGTGATTTTGGCAAATTTAGGAGCCAACTATGCTGCTGAAGAACTGTCAGGGAGAGTGCAACGTTTTGCACCAACTGGTCCCTGGATCTCGCCTTTATCAGGAGATCGTCTAAGTATGGGGTAATCGTGACTCCT
>NW_026967574.1:2558633-2568633 GCF_028390025.1 Pseudophryne corroboree | reverse complement strand
CCTCGAGGAGAGGGTTCCAGGTTAAGAGACACTCAGGATATAGCAGCGGACATCCTTGTGACACTGTTTTTAGTCGGTCGAGGTGGCCTCTCCGCTTTCACTTTTCTGGCAGTGGTAAGCGTAAGATGATCGATGATCCTCTGAACTCCGGTCTAACCAGAGAGGGTTGGCTATCCAGTTTTCATGGTTTACTCATAGAAAATTACTGCCCTCTTCCTTTACGTGACGTAATGTTACAACAGGATCAGGGCGTGTATCAGGACTTACCGCGGCTGCGTCTAATGGTGGGGCGGTTGAAGGTCGTATCCTAAGATGAATGGGTGTTCCCAGTGAAGTCGTTTCTTCAATTCTTCCGGCTTGGAAAGAACTCACGGCACAGCGTTACAACCGTTGTTGGAGTAATTATGTGTCTCGGTGTGTATCCAGGAAGGCTCCTATGGAGGACTTTCAGCTAGGTCCTGCTTATCCATACGTTACAAGCCGATGTGAAGGCAAGACTATATTAAGTTTCTTTGCAGAAATTCTCGTTTGGAAAGTGGTCAGGTTTTTGACTTCGACGTCCGCAAGGCGGGGTGTCGGAAGTGGTGGTCTTGTCCCACAAGAGCCTTGTTTGATCTTTCAGGTGAATAGATAGGAATTGAGTACTCGGTTGATAGTTCTACCAAGAGGGGTTTCGCAGAAATCAGGCTTTTGTTGATGCAGGGGGTTACTTAGGCATTAGCTAGTTCAAACCCCCTTGCTCTAACCAGGGTTTTGAGTATGCAAGTCATCTATTTGGCTCAGTTTGGAGTAACAGAGGCCCTGTTTATGTGGTATGTTCCCAGCTTACTTTGGGAGACTGCGTTATGCAGTTTGTTACATGCTGAATCTGTGATGCGGTCTGGCATGTTTGTTCTACGGCTGCTTTGCCGTCACCGAAGTCCGTGGAGGTTCCTTCTTTTGGGAAGATGGGATTTTCTTGGGCGAATGCCCGAGGAGTCTCGGCGGTTCAACTTTGCCGAGCGGATTCTTGGTCTGGGTCAAAAGTTTTTGCAATGCTTTACAAGTTTGATACCCGGATTGTTGAGGACCTTATGTTTGCTCATTCGGTGCTGCAGAGTCGTCCGCACTCTCCCGCCCGTTTTGGAGCTTTGGTATAAACCCCATGGTCCTTTTGAAATCCCCAGCATCCTCTAGGACGTATGAGAAAATAGGATTTTGGTACCTACTGGTAAATCCTTTTCTCTTGGTCCGTAGAGGATGCTGGGCGCCCGTCCCAGTGCGTACTGTGTCTACAGTTATTGCTTTTTGGTTACACCCTGGCGGTGTCTTTTCTATCTGGTGTTTGCTACCGTTGTTCATGACATAGCATGCAGGGTCCTATTTTTGTTTCTGTGGACACACGGGTTGTTACATATTCTCTCAGCATGTGGCTGGGTTTTGTTCATGCCGTTGACTGGTATTCTACTGAGTGCCACGTTCTACGGTGTGTTTGAGGTGTGAGATGGTATGACACTCACCGTGTTTATAACAAGAAATTCTTTCCTCGAAATTGTCCATCTCTCCTGGGCACAGTTTTCTAACTGAGGTCTGGAGGAGGGTCATAGACGGAGGAGCCAGTTCACACCAAGTTTAAGTCTTTACAGTGTGCCCAAGCTCCTGCGGATCCGTCTATACCCCATGGTCCTTTTGGAATCCCCAGCATCCTCTACGGACTAAGAGAAAAGGATTTACCGGTAGGTACCAAAATCCTATTTTACTTCCTAAATAATACATCCCAAAGGCTTAGGTCTTTTTTCTGCTGTTTATTTTGTATCTTGTGCTTTGTATAAATGTGAGTGTCTAATACCAGTTTGCACAATCTGTATTGCTACACGACAGTATGGCGGCCATTGGAACGTGTTTTCACTTCTAGTTTGCCTAACTTGTTGCTGACACTCATCTTGATAAGGAGTGCTGAGTGTTTTCTGATACAAGATCCTGTCCATATATACCCTGTACATTACCATGTGCATTAGTCACCCGGGTTCCATCTGCAGTGGTTTGTTGTATGTTACATCTATATGGTGCGGATACTCCTCTGTATGATTTCATAATAAAAGCTTTTGTTTGCATCTAATTATTACATTAAAGCTTTTATTTTTATTCTGTTTTATATTCCCGTCTGAGTAATTACGCCATAATGTCTAATCTCGGAGTGGACCCCAGAAGATGTAAAGAAACCGTGTAAGTGTTCCATCATTCTGTTTCGTGTAAGCATACAGGTAAGTGATGGCACGGTGGTCACTGACCGTCACATTCAGGTGGTATAATGGAAGTGGGAATGTCTGGGCTTATTCTAGTCTACTGCAGAAATAAAAAACTCAGCCTTTATCCTGCTTAAAAAAATGACAAAGCCCATAAATCAAGCTTGGTCGGACAAGACAGAAGCCACATTAATGGTGGCACATCATATAGGCTGAGGACCCATGCTTCTGGTATATATGGCATAACTCCCTCTTCACCCACAAAAACCTTCCCTTCACCATTCACAATGTCCACCATTGCCCCTTCAGAAGGGACACAACTTTCCTTTGCTTTTTCCACCTCCTCCTCTACAGAGCCCAGGACCACCTCCATGACCATTTCATGTTTATCTGGAGGCCTGGCATCTGGGAGGTTCATGGCCTGAGATGACCACAGAACCACCAGGTAGTGGGCAAGAAGAATCCACAGCCTCCTGAGGAACTGGAGAGTCCAAGGATCCACCCCACATGAGGCAGAGAAGTGTCAACCACAGGGACTAGCTCACCAATTTCCTTCCTAAAAGCTGCTCTTTACCCAGTTTGGTACCTGTGGGCTCCCACTCCAATTTCCCTTGAGAGCCCTTACCCTCACTAATCCCTTCTGAACCTACTAGTTCCTTCCCCTTCCAACCACTCCTCCTTTTTAAGCTTTTCACCACCTGCTGTGTGAGTCCCATCCAACCACTCCATTCCTTGACTCATTGGTGTAGCAACCCCCTTCTCCCCACCCCCACCACACTGCTATACTGCAGTTAAGCTGTGAGACTTGCTGCTAGCACTACTCACTACCCAGCACACACACACACACACACACACACACACACACACACTCACATCATGATTACACAGCTGTGCCAGAGACACTGTCTTACTGACAACCAGGATGAGACACTCCCAGAAAGGCATGTATGTATGAGTACGGAGAGAGTGGGCGCAGTGGGGCTGCATGACTGACAGCTGAGCCTGTCACGTCAGTGAGGTGGATGGGGCATCCCATTCCGAGCTGGAGCAGCACAGTATTTGTAAGAGCTGCAGAAGTCTGTAAATGATGGGAAATAACATCTGGCCCATGGCTACTGTGAGGAAATGAGAGGTCTGTGACAATATAGCTATGCCTCATTTCTCATGTCAAATATGTACTTTTCTCTGACGTCCTAGTGGATGCTGGGGACTCCGTAAGGACCATGGGGAATAGCGGCTCCGCAGGAGACTGGGCACAAAAGTAAAAGCTTTAGGACTACCTGGTGTGCACTGGCTCCTCCCCCTATGACCCTCCTCCAAGCCTCAGTTAGTTAGATTTTTGTGCCCGAACGAGAAGGGTGCACACTAGGTGGCTCTCCTGAGCTGCTTAGTGTAAAAGTTTAAATTAGGTTTTTTATTCTCAGTAAGTCCTGCTGGCAACAGGCTCACTGCATCGAGGGACTAAGGGGAGAAGAAGCGAACTCACCTGCGTGCAGAGTGGATTGGGCTTCTTGGCTACTGGACATTAGCTCCAGAGGGACGATCACAGGCCCAGCCATGGATGGGTCCCAGAGCCGCGCCGCCGGCCCCCTTACAGAGCCAGAAGACTGAAGAGGTCCAGAAATCGGCGGCAGAAGACATCCTGTCTTCAATAAGGTAGCGCACAGCACCGCAGCTGTGCGCCATTGCTCTCGGCACACTTCACACTCCGGTCACTGAGGGTGCAGGGCGCTGGGGGGGGGCGCCCTGAGACGCAATAAAAACACCTTAGATGGCAAAAAAGACATCACATATAGTTCCTGGGCTATATGGATGCATTTAACCCCTGCCAGTTTTCCTTAAAAAAGCGGGAGAAAGGCCGCCGAGAAGGGGGCGGAGCCTATCTCCTCAGCACACTGGCGCCATTTTCCCTCACAGCTCCGTTGGAGGGAAGCTCCCTGGCTCTCCCCTGCACTACAGAAAGGGTTAAAAAAGAGAGGGGGGCACTAATTAGGCGCAGTATTAAAAATACAGCAGCTATAAGGGGAAAAACACTTATATAAGGTTATCCCTATATATATATATATATATATATAGCGCTCTGGTGTGTGCTGGCAAACTCTCCCTCTGTCTCCCCAAAGGGCTAGTGGGGTCCTGTCCTCTATCAGAGCATTCCCTGTGTGTGTGCTGTGTGTCGGTACGTTTGTGTCGACATGTATGAGGAGAAAAATGATGTGGAGACGGAGCTGAGTGTCTGTAATAGTGATGTCACCCCCTAGGGGGTCGACACCTGAGTGGATGAACTGTTGACAGTGTCAGCTCTGTATAAAGACAGTGGTTGACATGAGACAGCCGGCTACTCAGCTTGTGCCTGTCCAGACGTCTCATGGGCCGTCAGGGGCTCTAAAGCGCCCGTTACCTCAGATGGCAGATACAGACGCCAACACGGATACTGACTCCTGTGTCGACGGTGAAGAGACAAACGTGATTTCCAGTAGGGCCACACGTTACATGATTGAGGCAATGAAAAATGTTTTACACATGTCTGATAATACGAGTACCACCAAAAAGGGGTATTATGTTCGGTGAGGAAAAACTACCTGTAGTTTTCCTGAATCTGAGAAATTAAATGAGGTGTGTGATGATGCGTGGGTTTCCCCCGATAACAACTGATAATTTCTAAAAAGTTATTGGCAGTATATCCTTTCCCGCCAGAGGTTAGGGTGCGTTGGGAGACACCCCCTAGGGGGGATAAGGCGCTCACATGCTTGTAAGAACAAGGGCTCTACCCTCTCCTGAGATGGCCGCCCTTAAGGATCCTGCTGATAGAAAGCAGGAGGGTATCCTAAAATGTATTTACACACATACTGGTGTTATACTGCGACCGGCAATCGCCTCAGCCTGGATGTGCAGTGCTGGGTTGGCGTGGTCGGATTCCCTGACTGAAAATATTGATATCCTAGATAGGGACAGTATATTATTGCCTATAGAGCATTTAAAAGATGCATTTCTATATATGCATGATGCACTGCGGAATATTTGCCGACTGGCATCAAGTATAAGTGCGTTGTCCATTTCTGCCAGTAGAGGGTTATGGACACGACAGTGGTCAGGTGATGCGGATTCCAAACGGCATTTGGAAGTATTGCCTTATAAAGGGAGGAGTCATTTGGGGTCGGTCTTTCAGACCTGGTGGCCACGGCAACAGCTGGGAAATCCACGTTTGTACCCCAGGTCGCCTCTCAAAATAAGACGCCGTATTATCAGGCGCAGTCCTTCGTTGGCAAGCGGGCAAAGGCTCCTCATTTCTGCCCCGTGACAGAAGGAGAGGAAAAAGGCTGCAGAAATCAGCCAGTTCCCAGGAACAGAAGCCCTCTTCCGCCTCTGCCAAGCCCTCAGTATGACGCTAGGGCTTTACAAGCTCAGGCACGGTGGGGGCCCGTCTCAATGAATTTCAGCGCGCAGTGGGCTCACTCGCAAGTAGACCCCTGGATCCTTCAGGTGATATCTCAGGGGTACAAATTGGAATTCGAGACGTCTCCCCCTCGCCGTTTCCTAAAGTCGGCTTTACCGACGTCTCCCTCTGACAGGGAGGCAGTTTTGGAAGCCATTCACAAGCTGTATTCCCAGCAGGTGATAATCAAGGTACCCCTCCTGCAACAGGGAATGGGGTATTATTCCACACTGTGTGGTACCGAAGCCGGACGGCTCGGTGAGACCGATTCTAAATCTAAAATCTTGAACACTTACATACGGAGGTTCAAATTCAAGATTGAGTCACTTAGAGCAGTGATTGCGAACCTGGAAGAAGGGGACTACATGATGTCTCGTGACATCAAGGATGCTTACCTTCATGCCCAAAATTACCCTTCTTACCAAGGGTACCTCAGGTTTGTGGTACAGAACTGTCACTATCAGTTTCAGACGCTGCCGTAGGGCTGGTCCACGGCACCCCGGGTCTTTACCAAGGTAATGGCCGAAATGATGATACTCCTTCGAAAGAAGGGAATTTTAGTTATCCCTTACTTGGACGATCCCCTGATAAGGGTATGATCCAGGGAACAGTTGGAGGTCGGTGTAGCACTATCTCAGGTAGTGTTGCGGCAGCACGTTTAGATTCTCAATATTCCAAAATCGCAGCTGATTCCGACGACTCGTCTTCTGTTCCTAGGGATGATCCTGGACACAGTCCAGAAAAAGGTGTTTCTCCCGGAGGAGAAAGTCAGGGAGTTATCCGAGCTAGTCGGGAACCTCCTATAACCGAGCCAAGTCTCAGTACATCAATGAAGGGTTCTGGGAGAAATGGTGGCTTCCTACGAAGCGATCCCATTCGGCAGTTTCCACGCAAGAACTTTCCAGTGGGACCTGCTGGACAAATGGTCCGGGTCGCATCTTCAGATGCATCAGCGGATAACCCTGTCACCAAGGACAAGGGTGTCCCTCCTGTGGTGGTTGCAGAGTGCTCATCTTCTAGAGGGCCGCAGATTCGGCATTCAGGACTGGGTCCTGGTGACCACGGATGCCAGCCTGCGAGGCTGGGGAGCAGTCACACAGGGAAGGAATTTCCAGGGCTTATGGTCAAGCCTGGAGACATCACTTCACATAAATATCCTGAAGCTAAGGGCCATTTACAATGCTCTAAGCTTAGCAAGACCTCTGCTTCAAGGTCAGTCGGTGTTGATCCAGTCGGACAACATCACGGCAGTCACCCACGTAAACAGACAGGGTGGCACAAGAAGCAGGAGGGCAATGGCAGAAGCTGCAAGGATTCTTCGCTGGGTGGAAAATCATGTGATAGCACTGTCAGCAGTAGTCATTCCGGGAGTGGACAACTGGGAAGCAGACTTCCTCAGCAGACACGACCTCCACCCGGGAGAGTGGGGACTTCACCCAGAAGTCTTCCACATGATTATAAACCGTTGGGAAAAACTCGGCAGGTATTGCGCCAGGTCAAGGGACCCTCAGGCAATAGCTGTAGACGCTCTGGTAACACCGTGGGTGTACCGGTCAGTGTATGTGTTCCCTCCTCTGCCTCTCATACCCAAGGTACTGAGATTGATAAGATGGAGAGGAGTAAGCACTATATTCGTGGCTCCGGATTGGCCAAGAAGGACTTGGTAACCGGAACTTCAAGAGGAGGATCCGTGGCCTCTACCTCTAAGAAGGGACCTGCTCCAGCAAGGACCCTGTCTGTTCCAAGACTTACCGCGGCTGCGTTTGATGGCATGGCGGTTGAACGCCGGATCCTGAAGGAAAAAGGCATTCCGGATGAAGTCATCCCTATCCTGATCAAAGCCAGGAAGAATGTAACCGCAAAACATTATCACCGCATTTGGCGAAAATATGTTGCGTGGTGCAGGCTAGTAAGGCCCGACGGAGGAATTTCAACTGGGTCGATTCCTACATTTCCTGCAAGCAGGAGTGACTATGGGCCTGAAATTTGGGTCCATTAAGTTTTCAAATTTCGGCCCTGTCAATTTTCTTCCAAAAAGAACTAGCTTCAGTACCTGAAGTTCAGACGTTTGTAAAAGGGGTACTGTATATACAGCCTCCTTTTGTGCCTCCAGTGGCACCTTGGGATCTCAATGTAGTTTTGGGGTTCCAAAAGTCACATTGGTTTGAACCACTTAAATCTGTGGAGTTAAAATATCTCATGGAAAGTGGTCATGCTGTTGGCCCGGGCCTGGGCCAGGCACGTGTCAGAATTGGCGGCTTTATCCTGTGAAAGCCCTCATCTGATCTTCCATTCGGACAGGGCGGAATTGAGGACAGCGTTTCACCTGAACCAACCTATTGTGGTGCTTGCGGCTACTAGGGATTTGGAGGACTCCAAGTTGCTAGACGTTGTCAGGGCCCTGAAAATATGTTTCCAGGACGGCTGGAGTCAGAAAATCTGACTCGCTGTTTATCCTGTATGCACCCAACAAGCTGGGTGCTCCTGCTTCTAAGCAGACTATTGCTCGTTGGATTTGTAGTACAATTCAGCTTGCACATTCTGTGGCAGGCCTGCCACAGCCAAAAATCTGTAAATGCCCACTCCACAAGGAAGGTGGGCTCATCTTGGGCGGCTGCCCGAGGGGTCTCGGCTTTACAACTTTGCCGAGCAGCTACTTGGTCAGGAGCAAATACGTTTGTAAAATTCTACAAATTTGATACCCTGGCTGAGGAGGACCTGGAGTTCTCTCATTTGGTGCTGCAGAGTCATCCGCACTCTCCCGCCCATTTGGGAGCTTTGGTATAATCCCCATGGTCCTTACGGAGTCCCCAGCATCCACTAGGACGTCAGAGAAAATAAGAATTTACTTACCGATAATTCTATTTCTCGTAGTCCGTAGTGGATGCTGGGCGCCCATCCCAAGTGCGGATTGTCTGCAATACTGGTACATAGTTATTGTTACCAAAAATTGGGTTATTGCTGTAGTGAGCCATCTTTTCTAGAGGCTCCTCTGTTATCATGCTGTTAACTGGGTTTAGATCACAAGTTATACGGTGTGATTGGTGTGGCTGGTATGAGTCTTACCCGGGATTCAAAATCCTTCCTTATTGTGTATGCTCGTCCGGGCACAGTATCCTAACTGAGGCTTGGAGGAGGGTCATAGGGGGAGGAGCCAGTGCACACCAGGTAGTCCTAAAGCTTTTACTTTTGTGCCCAGTCTCCTGCGGAGCCGCTATTCCCCATGGTCCTTACGGAGTCCCCAGCATCCACTACGGACTACGAGAAATAGAATTATCGGTAAGTAAATTCTTATTTTTATCCCCATATCCCTATACATTCAATTTATCTGTTTGCTAATTTTCCATAACATGTCCATTACTGCTCACCCAATATTGTGTTTAAATCAACCTTAATATTGTTAATATATCCAATTGTGTTACGTTATCTGTTACCCTTTGGATAATGTATTCATGTTAGACCTAGTTTTCTATTGTTTACTACCACCACAGTGGACACTCAAAGGGTGAGTCATATAAGGTACCATTGTCCCTTTTTGTTTACTCCCTATTGTCCAACAGTGAGCTGACCAGACATGGTTGCTCTCTGGCTGATGTAATCACCTTGATTAGAATATGTATTGTATTCCAATGCTGTAAGATTCTTAGAGAAAGAAGTCACACACACCCCATGTAATATGAAGCTTCTGGGGGGTATAAGTAGATATAAGCAGAGAGCTGAAAGAGATTCTATGCTCCTTGACTAAGAAGTGATGTTCTGTCAGGAGTTTGTGGTGGGCATTGTCATGTGGAATTGGATTACAGAGGTGTGCTGAGCTGTTTATAACCCATTCTGTTCAATAAACCACTGTTGGATTTTCATCTACCACTGTGCCTCAGTGATTTGGAACCCAGTATCTTCACAGCTACTATCGATGGCGGGTAACTACCTGGCTGTCTGCCTTTGATGGTAAAACTATATATCGGGTATAGACAATCAATGATTCCTGATAATCAATGGATGATGGCCAATCCTAGACCAGACCCTGAGAGACCACAGCCACCACCAGATCCACAAAGTGTACCTAGAAGCTGCCACATCTGGCACTTTGTTACCCGTCCTCAGATCTACCTTCTCCTACAGAGCCACCTCTCCACATCTAAGCTGGAACTCATTGCATCAGCATCCTGGCCAACCTCACACAGGTCCATGGAATCAGCATTATGATAACTTTTGACTCTTTATTTGCTGCAGCTGCTGTATAGATCCTGTGATTTCCTTCAGCTTATTAACCAGCTGCACCAGCTCCTCATTTACATAACTCCCAGCTGCTGCAACAGTTGTTTCTCCTGCAGGGTCCACA